>NC_090234.1:22806197-23106197 GCF_024489055.1 Chanodichthys erythropterus
CATTCCACCAGCAAGGAACAGTGAACAAAAACATTCTTGAGTGATTTCGTGCCTCTCTGTGGGCTGGGTCATGATATGATATTTTTGCCATATCACCCAGGTTTTAGGTTGGTTTTACTATTTTACAAGTGACTAAGCAGTGCAGCTAAACTAATTTCCCTATTTTAAAAATGTAGCCTTACAAGGTAACAAAATATAAAAGAAAAAATAATGACAGACCATTTTAGCCAAAGAAGGGGTGGACGGAGGTGCACATTACAAATGCAATATAATATACAAATTAAATAAACAGTGCTTTTTTTCATAGTAGGTGTATTTAACAGTAGCATTAAAGTAAGGAACTGAATAAAGAAATGTAAAAATAAAACGCTACATAGACTTCACTGTATAAATTATATATACACTGATTCTTATTAAAGCTACTGAAGTTATTCAGTGGAGAGGAGTAAGCGATTTTCTCTTTGTCTTTTGTTGTTTGATTAACGTTAATAACAAGCGGAAGCAGATTTATTTGGCTACTGTCACTTTAAAGGATTAGTTCACTTTCAAATGGAAATTAGCCCAAGCTTTACTCACCCTCTAGCCATCCTAGGTGTACATTGACTTTCTTCTTTCTGATGAACACAATCAGAAAAATATTAATAAATATCTTGACGCATCCGAGCTTTATAATGGCAGTGAGCGAGGATCAGCAAGTATGAGCTGAAGAAAGTGTCTCCATCCACACCCATTCATCATAAACATGCTCTACACAGCTCCGGGGGGTTAATAAAGACATAAATAAAGTGTTTGGAAAATTGGTTTCACATAGCTCAACAGCTTGTTTACGTTTAGAATTCTCATTCATAAAATATTGTCTTTGTGAAAAAAAGAAAAAAAGGATTTTAGTTTCTTTGATTGTACTTTTGTTCAGTTTGTTCAAGATAGAACATCCTTCTTGTTTGGTTGCTGTTTGACAGGCTTTAGTGTGCACGCTTCGGGTGTAAGCACTCAGAAAATTGCATGTCAGAACAGCGCACAAATAAAATGTTTAAGCAGCAAGGCTTTAAAAAAGCATGCAAATAATAAACTTTCGAGATTGTGAATAACTGCAATGTCATGAGTGTAAACTTACCTCTGCGTTAACATATGATGTGAATGTACGTCGCATTGTACAGTATGTTGGGACAGAGGTGCCAGAACTGATAGAATGCACTGTAGCACGATACTAAAATATTTCTTCATAAGCAGATTGTGGAGACAATTTAAACGTTCACGATCAAAAAACGTGATATCTTACGGGACAGGCTACATTGTATATGTGACCAATCACGGAAAGTAGGGACACAAGTCGGTTCTGGGGCATTTTGAGTTATTCACATATTCTGAAAGTGTAGTCTCCAAGCTTTCCAACGATGTGTAACACATGGAAATCTGATAATATTTGGAGAATTCGTGGCTATTTCAAGGTAGGCACTCAAAAAGGCTCAAAGGGCAGAAAATGTCCTAAAGATTTTGCAGTTCTCGCCTGTTCTTACCTGCTGGGAGTGACAATAGGCTCATTTACATCTCATTTAGATAAGCCATACCCCCTGTAAAGCTGCATGGTTGCATAGCAACGACAGACACAACGGGAAAAATTGGACTGCATACTATTAATAATAAAGGATAATGTGCATTCATTAGAACTTTTTGAACAGGATTACTTGATAACCATATAGTCCTTGTTTAGACCTCAGTTAGTGGTTAGACCTGGTTTGAGTCAAAGGATTAAAAAAATCCTTTACATTAACTTCTTCAATACTTTTGACTTATAACGCACATTTTACGGCTACGGATACTTTATACTTTATACTTTTACTACGTAGGAATTTAAACTGATACATTTACTATTACATTAGTAAATCCTTGTTATGAAGTAGTAACTGACTAAAATTATTAGCGTCACATTCAATTTGAAGAATAGTAAGGTTTACATGAGCTAAGTCATTCACACCAGTCAATTCAAGCAGTTGAAGCTTCATTCAAATTAACATGCTAACATTACCATCTAAAAGCCCATTATAGTAATGGGGGTTTTTGGCAAGTCATACGATGCTAACGATTACAATTAAAACGACAGTCCTGAGCTAGCTAATAACAATAGACACATGAGATAACGTGTAGCCTACGTGTTCTTAGAATGAACACAAAACGACAAACTTTGATGTTTATGGAAACTCACCCCATAAGAAACAGAAAAGATCTCGTTGCCTCCAAAGAAATAAGTTGTTCGGGCACACTTTCTCTTTGTCGGGGTCTTCTTTGTGGATGTAACCATCTCCGAAGTTTGCACTATGCGTCTGTTTGCCTCTAAATGTCCAATAATTCGCATGTCTGGCCACTCTTTTTCCGCAGCTAAAGAATCCAGCCGTATGTTGTACTTCAAAACATTTTCGGTGTAACGGCCACGGTTCAGCTCGTCTGCGATATTCTTTGCGACGTCCATCTTCATTAAATTTTGATATCAGCTAGAGCCGGCCAGAGCGCTGCATAAATAAGTAGCCACGCTTCCCTTGGAGGGCGGCGGCAATAACCAAAGAAACAAAAGCCGGCGTATCCGATTCCAGTATGGAAATACAAACAGACAATAACACGCCCCTACTGCGAGATAGAATCTCTGAAAAACAAGCCGATTTCAACCTCAAAATGTACGCTTTTAAATAAACCAATACTGCTATCTAAAACACGGAGATGCTTCTTCATGATCTCAACTAACAGATTCTGCAAAAAAACGAAAATCACTAATTTTGAAAAAAAAAAAAAAAAAAAGTTTCTTTCTCAGTTTGCTCAATAGTTGTGCTGCCGACTTGTGTCCCTGGTGTCCGTGACGGGTCACATATGCTTTCAAGCAGGTTAACTATTGCTTGTCATTTTAAAAAAATCAATATCTGGATTATTCAAATACCTGCTACCTTTCACGTTTACATGATAGTGGATTTCGGTTTTGATGTTATACTTCGGAAGCGTGCCAAAAATAAAACTGCGCCATATGTTTTAAACATGTATTTATTTATTTTTCATTAGGCCTATGTATCAATACAACTGGAAAAGCTTGTTCTGTATCTCAAAACCAGCGTCTGTGTGCACACAGATGGAGCACTCCTGTGCCAGACATGTTTCCCAAACATATTTCAGGCAGTGAAATATAAAGATATCACATTGAAGCATCAACAATCCGCTGAGCCAGATGGTTTGAAAATGCATGTTTGCTAAAACAAAGCCCAAAGCTCCATTAATGATCGGTGACATCACTGTCGCGGTGGGCTGCTGTCTGCTCCTGTGGCGTCTACTCTATGTGAGATAGCAGTCCGCAGCAGCAGTGCGAAGGAACGGGAATGATCGTTATAGAAACTGTTTACAGTGATGTCAGTTCTTAACGACAGCTCACTCCACCTTCAAAACATGTCATCCTACTCTCTCTTCTCTAAAATGACAGGTTGATCCTGCTGGAGGTACAGCTATTAAAGCATAGATATGGTGTTTTACAACAAACACGGTTGTTACCTATAGTGTGCAATTGTCTGTATTTTGAGTCTAGGCACTTGCAGTATCTTGGCTTCTCAAATAGAAATAGTATTTGCATGTTTATCTCAGAATGTAGCTGCACAAGCAGCAAGGTAATATTCCAAAACGCAGCAAACCATTTCTTTAACCTGCAGTATGAAATTACAGAGAACACTTCCCTGTCTGTCATGTCTGCGCCTGAGTTTCAAATATTTGCTGTCACAGAATGTTTTGTGGTAATCAACATATCCTGCAGGCTTTGCTTATCAGCGAGCCTGACATGTGTCTGTTGCACTGTCTAAGCCAATGAGAATCAAACAGAGCGCTGTGCTGCGCCTCTCATTCACAATTCCCCTCACAGTGGAAGTATAGCATCTCCGTCAGTCCACACAGATTAGACAGATGACGGGCTGTATGTTCTATGGTGACAGGGATATCCACAAATTTTAAAATTGGTTTCACGTAGCTCAAAAGCTTGTTTACGTTTAGAATTCTCATTCATAAAATATTGTCTTTGTGAAGAAAAGAAAAAAGGGATTTTAGTTTCTTTGATTGTACTTTTGTTCAGTTTGTTCAAGATAGAACGTCCTTCTTGTTTGGTTGAAGGGTGAGATGAAACACTCAGACTTTGTGAGATCAAAATATCGACATAAGCATTGTTTATTTCAACTGTCACTATTTGAAGTAAACTTAAAGGAGAGGAATAAAGGGTAAATGGAGCAGGAGAGAATTCAGGACTGCTTAACTCAGGAACATGATGAATCTTCCCTTAGCTGTGGCTATACATATAGTTTTCTGAAGCATAAGGATTTCCGATTCCAATTAACCAGTTCTTTATCGATTCCATTTACAGCTAAAACTTCTATTTTGTTTGTTTGTTGCTGTGGTGCTGTATCTTTAGCAGAAAAGCAGTTGCAGGAAACACTACATTAATGTATTTCAAGAACTGTTAACAAAATAATGTCATGAAAATGTCATTCAGCACTGGTATAATTTTTTAATGTGTTTTTCATTCTCAACTTTAGTATAACATGGAGATATGATGGAAATACATTTGTGAATGTAATAACAAAGTTTAAAATATAGCTGCAAGCAACAATTACGGGGTCAAGCCGAATAAGGGTCTGTGATCATGTGTTTAGGATAAAGCTGTTTTAATTACATCAGTTAAAGCACTTATAACATAATAACATGGTTTATAACTTCTGAGCAGTAAAAATTCAATATGGTGAACAGTATAGTAGAATATGGCAAATTTGGAAGTTAAATGACAAACAAATCTAATGATGGAAGTTAAATGACAATCCCCCGGTTTCACAGAAAAGGCTTACGCTTTTCTTACTGAAAGTAACTTGCACTGACATATCTTAAAATTTGCCAGTGCCATTGTTTTGTCTCAAGATGCACACCAGTAATGTTTTTTTGTTTGTTTGTTTTTCTAGTGAATGTTTATAAAAGTACTTAAATGCCCTAATTGAACTAAGGCCTAATCCTGGCTTAGGCTAAGCCCTGTCTGTGAAACCAGGCCTTGATGTTGAATTTTTCATGTTATAAAAACCGCTAGGGTGCGCTGACCTAAAACCTTACAGGTACTCTCAGAACATGGCCTCAATGAATCATACTCAGTGTCATAACGATGCTTTCATGCATTCGTAAAACACAGCATTTCATGACAAAATTCAAAATGGTCAACACCCAAAATCTCTCCACTCAGCATGCCTTAAGGAATCTAAGGAGACCATCCTCATGGTTTTAGGACAAGGCATTCAAAAGTTATAAGCAAAAACAGCCATTTTTCCAATCTCGGCACCGGTAGGTGGCATTGTGACGATACTGTGCATGTACACCAGTGTCATGCCTGTAATGACATATACCAAGTTTGGCGTCATAGGGTGCATTCAAATCAACATGAGCCATAGAATCAGAGGAAAAAAGAAACTGTTTCTAGGACTTGCACGTCAAAAGTTATGAGCATAAACATGAGTGAATTTTTGAACTGTTTGTGGTGCTAGAGGGTTTGAGGTAGAGACAAACTGTTTGTTAGGGTAACCTTTCAGACTGTCCTCTATCTGTGTACCAGATTTCATAACTTTTTACCATGCGGTTCTATGGGCTGCCATAGACTCGAGCGGAAGAATAATAATAAGAAAACTAACGATTTCAATAATTAGGGCCAAAACTGATTTTCTTCTTTTTCAACAAATAATCAGTGAAATTTCACTGAAGAGGCTGAACTCATAATTAGGGTTTTTAATTTTCTATTTTATTTATTTATTTCATTTGAAGTTTGTGAATTTTAGGACCTTTTTTGACAGTTTTAGGGAATGTTACATTATTTTTTAAATGGAAGAAACCGCTGCACAGTAACCGAGTTGCACACACTATTGGCCATGGCTAAATATTACATTTTAGAGCCTTTTTTTACATGAAACATATTATGTCATGGTTATGTCATATAGTGTATAACATTCACTGTTGGGATCAGGTCAGAGGTGAGATGGCCTGACAGAGGCACACGGACATTTGATGTGTTTAAAACTAGTTACTGTTCATTCTAGGATAGTTTTTGTTTTGATGATAGTAATAGTTTAACAAGCATTTCTTACAAACTAATTTTTCACCTCTAATGCCTTATAAAAAAACTATGACACCAGCTGCATGGAAAGTGCCACCTGCATGTTGATTCAAAGAACTTTGCTAATGAATGATGACTACCAACTCTGCTAGTAATTATAATAATCAGATATTTGCATAATAATGATAAATATGTACTCATTATAAAACTGTACAGAAATGTAGCAGAGAGATGCTGTGTCTGTATTTTCTGAGGGTAGGATGCATTAGCATAAGGACACTCAGTGATCCAAACCCCGGAACCTCTATGTATGTCTCCGCCCACTCTTCCAAAAGACACAACAAGATCTATATGTATGTAAATGAGCACTAATTAGCATAATGGTATACACAGGGGTCATGGTGTTGCTATATGTTTACACTCTCTCTTTTAAATCTCTCTAAATCTCTCTTTGTCTAGTCTGTCCTCCTCCTCGTCTCTCGTTCTCAACCCCTCTGTTGTCGTCTCTGAACTGGAACAGGTGGAGTATTAATTATGCATTAAAATATACAGAGGACCAACTATGATCCACTCGACTGCAGCCCTGTCGTTCGCCTCATCCTCATCTCTCTGTCCATCTTTCATTCTCTTCATCCCTGATTCTCTCTCCATTCCACTCTTGTTTGTGAATTGCAGGAGTTTATTTCCACACTGAGCACGTCTCGGGGAGTGAAAGGGGATTTTGTTTGCGCGGCACACTTCCTCTACCCCGACACTCTACTGCTGAGAAAAGACAGAATCCCTGGAAATCTAGCGAATCTGTCCATATTTTTCTCCTTTATTTTGTTCACTGCTGTTTTGTGTTTTCTCAGGTTGTGTTTGAATGGAAGGCCCAGGCACAGTTGTGACTTTTGAACACTATATTTTTTCACTCTATTTCACTGTATTTTTCACTATGTATACCATGGAAACCTGTTCAGTAATTCTTTAAATGATGGAAATAAGCGTTAGAACTGGACATATTTTTCTTATCTTTCGGAATCCATGCTGTAATTTGAATAGTAACAGGCTCATTTCTAACAATCTGGTCTATATTCCCATATCTTAAAATCACTTTCTAGGTCATATAACAGTATCTTTACCAGCCCTAAGTTGGCTTTCAAAGCTCAGATGTCCTTCTCCTATCAGTATCACGAGAGCTTTAAGTGGACCACTGCCATCAGAGCTTCCAAACCCAACATCAGGGCTCCCATATCTCCCGCGCTGTCCTCACACCTCATGGACGAACATGAGCTATATTTATAGATTGGCTTTATCGGGACTGTTGGACAGTTACCTTTAACAGGCATCATAGGGGCTCAAATTGCCCCTAGTGCTGGGTGTATCTTTAAGTGCTCTATTAGACCACCTGTATAAGAGTCTCTCTCATTGGCTTCTAAAAGCATCTTTGGTGTCTGTTTTCGGTTTATAAGTACAGCAGATAGGATATGTAGAAATGCTGCGAGATATGGAAGCTTGTTTTCACCATGGAATAAAAAAGGTAATTACGACTTTTTATCTTACAATTCTGACTTTTTTTTTCTCAGGATTGCGAGTTTATATCTCACAATTCTGACTTTTTTCTCAGAATTGCAAGATATAGAGTCAGAATTGTATGATATAAAGTCCGAATTGTTAGTTATTAGATAGAACTGCGTGATATAAACTCAGAATTGCGTGACATAAAGTTGCAATTCCGTCTTACAAAGTCAGAATTGTGAGATATAAACTTGCAGTTTTGAGAAAAAAAGGCAGAATTTCATGTTTATATCTCACAATTATATTATATAATTATATAAATATATAAATTATATAAACTCGCAATGGCGAGTTTATAATTCCCAATTTATGAGGGAAACAAGACTGAGGTTTTTTCTCAAATTGCAAGTTTATATTTCACAATTCTGACTTTATAACACGTAATCACAATTACCTTTATTTATTTATTTATTTTAATTTAGTGGCGGAAACAAGCTTCCCTAGGGAAGAGGTATATAAAATACCATTCAAAAGTATGGGGTCAGTATGTTTTTTTTTTTTTTACTTACTTTTACTTTTTTAGTCAGCAAAGATGCACAAAAGTGACAATAAAGATTTCTGTTTCAGATAAATGCTGTTCATTTCAACCTTTCTGTTGATTAAAGAATCCTGTTACACAAAATATTAATCAGCACTACTGTTTTCAGAATTGTTAATAATAATATTAACAAATGTTTCTTGAGCACCAAATCAGCATAATAAAATGATTTCTGAAGGATTATGTGACATGGGGTAATGACTGGGGTAATGATAGCTTTGCCATCACATTAATATATTTTAAAATATATTATATACTTACATTTTAAAATATATTAAAATAGAATATTTATTTTAGATTGTAATATTTATAATATTTCACAATATTAATATTTTTAAAGTATTTTGGATTAAATAAGTGCAACCTTAGTGAGTATTAGATTACAACTTCTTTCAAAAATATGAAAAAAAGTCTTACTGACCCCAAACTTTTGAAACTTGTTCTATGATATATCTTTGCAACAAAAAAAATCCCTGCTTTTAAAAAAGACATTTTTTCTTCTCTGAAGATGAACTGTTTTGATCTACAGATAAAACTATGAATTGCAGTTGTTCAACTTGTTTTAGACATGAATTATAAAAACTTTGAATTTTACAAAGTCAGAGCTGTAAGTTTGCATTGCATCCAAAGTTTTAGGGTTTATTTTTCACTCTGTAGAGGATCGACCACCTTGGGTGTAACACAAAAAAAAATTCTTACTCTAAATAGAACAGATACAAATAGGTTGAAAGTTCAAATGAACACAGACATCCCAAACAAAGAAGCAGTGAAAGTCATGCTTGTGTTAGAGGTGCAGAGCCTTAACTTTGAGAGGAGAAGATACAGTAGAAGTTGTAACAGAATGAGGCGTTGCTTTGTGTGTCCATTGATCTCTATACAGCTCAGGTTGGATGTGTTATGTTTAACAACAGGTGGAAAGAGCTCCTCATTGACACCACAACATTAGCTATAAACTGCGCTTGTAATCACAACAAGGTGTTTACCTTTATTTATGTGCTTCATTATTGAGCAAACAGCAAGAAGAAAGAGGACCCCATCCTTTCAGTTTCCTCTGCTCTCTTCTCCACTCTGGGAAGTATCGATCCACTAGCTTGAAAATAACAAATTAGTTTGAGAAAGAGGAATTAAATGGTGTTGGAAAGCGAGTGCGGGAAGCCAAATAGGCTGTGTGGAAAATCTCTGCAAAGTAATCCTTTAATTAAATTAGGAGAAGTACAACAAAGATGTTGCTGTTTTATTTTTTCCAACCTCTGCTTTCCCCCTCTCTCTCATGTCTTTTAGACAGCAGCAGGTTCCAGAGGTTGCTAGGTAACTGGGATGGGTTTAGTTCCCGGTGGCCAGGGGTGAGGGGGTTGTTGGCAGGATGTGGCAAGTGCAGTGGCTTTTTGTTGGCCGTAAGGAGGGGAAGAGGAAATGGAGGGACCACAGCAAGGTCAAAGGCTTGGCTAGTATTCGTGCTTTCATCCAAATTCAGATGCCATGACGGGATCAGAGTATCTGAGTGGAGTGGCATTTTTTACGCTTTGTGCTCCTCGCTCAGCACTGAAAGAAACCAAGTTCACACTATAACAAAATTTGCTCTTTTTTTTTTTTTCTTCTTTCTTTGTGAAGGCATGCACAATATATTGGTTAGAGAATATTAATATTGGTGCACATAATGTGTATATAATATTTTTAGTTGATGTTAACCATTTTATTTCCAAATGTAAAAGGTATGTAGTTTTACCAAACACATGTCTTTTTAAACTAAAAACAAACAAACAAACAAAAAACATATTCCTTATCTGTTTGTCCGTCGTTAATATTCCCCTTTTTTTTTTGATAGTACATTATATTTTATCTCACTTTCTGAATGGCAAAAGCCTATTTAAAGCGTCCTTGATTATGATTTCACTTTTTTAACTTTAGTTAGTGTGTAATGTTGCTGCTTGAGCATAAACAGTTAAGCAAAGTTATGATGCTCAAAGTTCAATGCAAAGGGACATATTTTCTTTTGCAGAAACGCTTTTTAAGCACTACTACAAATGGCTGACGAGCTTTTTCCCAGGTTGGTGACACCACAAACCCCAAAATTTACATAAACCCTGCCCCCGAGAACATGCAACAAAGGGGGTGAGTCCATGTTGGGCTGCTTTAGAGAAGAATAATGTTGTTGTAGTAGAGTGTTGTTACCATGCCGTCATTTTACGCCAGACTCCTTCACAAACGAGGGTCAATTCAACTCTGGATTTGCACAAAAGTTTAACATGACGGCACATGCTAGTCGATGAGTTGAATCAACTCAACAGAAACTGCATAAATTTATCTACTAACTACTCAGAAATGTCCAGATACATTCTATAATTTGTAATTTCTTCCTGAGTCCCTCCATCAGTGTCTGACTCCGGTTTGAACAATGTGAGGCTGAACACCGTTACTGACAATCATCATTTTGGCTGCATGAGATTCTCCAGCTTTGTTGTTGTTGAGCAAGCGAAACTCAAGCTGTTAAAGCTCCGCCCTCTTTTGGAAAGCGGGCTGGGTGCAGCAGCTCATTTGCATTTAAAGGGACACACACAAAAATGTTTTTGCTCACCCCCAAACAGGGGCAAATTTGACAAGCTATAATAAATGGTCTGTTTGGTATTTTGAGCTGAAACTTCACAGAAACATTCTGGGGACACCAGAGACTTATATGACATCTTGTAAAAGGGGCATTATAGGTCCCCTTTAAAGGAACAAATTTTTGCATTCTGTTGCACTGCTTTCCCATTGTGTTTTCATGTGCGCCAGACAGACGTGTTTGTCCACTGCACTCACGTCTCTCATCATTTGCAGCATCTTTTGTGGCCCTCAAGTTAAGAATAGTTACGTTTTTAAAATATAATCTCTAGACCTTTTTTATTTCCACTTCTCCTGTGTCTCCCCTTTAAAAAAAATAAATAAAAAAAAAATGGCCCCAACGCTGTTAAACAAGTAGAAAATTATTGCTAATATACAGCTGCATTATGGTCTGTTAATGTGTTGATGAAGCAGTATCAGAGTTTTATATAAAAAAGCGCTCTCGTCTCCAGTCCACACTGCACTCATACTTTGTACAGGGTGTACCGAAGCAGCACTGATTCACTTACTGCTGCATATATGCTATTTCCAGCTGGTCCGCTCTCTGTACCTTCTCATCGGAAGTCCTGTAACCCCACTTGACACAATCCACACAGCGCACATCAGTGATACCCCACGTACATGCACAGGAAGTGCTTCCTGCAATGTCCCTGCAGCTATTAGAACAGTTCATTAGCCCAGATAAATGACTGAGGCTCTGACTGGCCTTCTAGCGCCGCTGCTAAAAAGAGCTCATGTCTCTGCCCATTAGCTGGACATGGCGGACGATGACAGCAGCAGGACCGGCACTGTCACACTGCTTGGGTCCTGAGATGAAGCTCACGCTAACTGACGGCTGTCAGTGAGAGCACTTCCCGTTGTTAGCACTTCCTCAGGGCTATTTGTGCCCCCCAACACACACACACATGCAGTGTCATCATTCACAGCAGGAGGCGCTCTGTCAGAATGAATGAAACTGTGTCTGCTCTAATGACAGGCGTGGTGGCGGCACCAGTATGTCACGGCGAGGGTCTCACGGATGTGGTTGGATGGGTTTGAGTCATCCCCATGATCATTATCTGTCTAGTAGAGGGTAGAGAGAGATAGTAAAAAAGAACAAGACAGAGAAAGAGAGAAAACCCTCTGGCTTATTGTGTCCTACTGCTGCCCAGAGTGCTGCCCACTCCCAACACTTCAGCTAATGACTGTATGATGAGCCGAAAGGCCTGACGTGACTCTACGCATGAGTTTATATCACAACCACTTTACATTTCACCTTTATTGAGACACAATCATATTCCAACAGGATCATACGAGAGAGTTTTTTTTTGTTTTTTTTTTAAATTTCTTTTCAAGAAGCAAGTCCTATTTGGTCGGGACTTGTTTTATAAACAACGTTTGAGTAATTCTTATATCTCGGCATCTGTGATTTCATGTACCGATTTGGACGGGACTAAAATCTCTGTGTTTATTACAGAGGTGGGAGTGTGCGTTTTCAAGATGTAGGTGTTATAGAAGGTCATGTGCTGTGATTGCATGCATCACATATGAAGAATATGTCTTTTAATTTATTATTTATTGATATAATTTTCATTTATTATAAAACCCTATTTAAGTAAACTTCACAAGAAGTGGCTGTTGATAATAAACCCACATAACCGATATTAAAATGGGCAGTCTTTGCAGTTTCTGCAATTTGGCTCTATTTATTGATTTTATAATTTTATATTTCGTCGGACCATCCATATTGAAAGTAAAGCGTGCAGAAGTTTAGTGCGCAAACGGTAGCTCAAACATGAAGAGAAGCGTTAGTACAACATCAGCAATCACAGACGTTCGCAATCAGACGGGATTTGATTTCTCAGAGGACCGCTGTGTTTTCCCGAAAAACAGTAGGTAATTTCCTCTGGAATTTTTACAAAGGTTGTGTGAGGAAAAACACAGACTTGGCAGTTTCAGATGGGATTAAAATATCAAAGTACATTTATGAAACAGGAATTTCTCTTTGAAAAAAATAGCCCTGTCCTAATAGGGCTACAGTTTGACAAGATAGCTGACTCTGTTTAATTCAATTGTATGTAACAGATTTAATTTTACTTTCATTCTGACTGCTAAATGCCTATTAAAACTGTATTTAACAAGCAGAAAGTGATAGAAAAAAAAATCGCTCACTTCTCCACTCCACACTCATACTCTGTGTTACTTTTGATTGCACATCAATGAAAAAAAAAAAAAGTTTTTTTTTTTCCCCTACATAATGGTGTGGTGCAGGTACTCTATCCACCTCCTTGCAAAGTTTAATATGTTTGTTTGTTTTTTCATTCTAAATCAAGTTTTTTTTTTCTTCTTCACCTATATAATTGATTTCTAGAATTCCAGTTGCCCGGTTTGTTGGTTAATGTTTGTTGATTAATGTTTGTGCTTTATTCTATCTGCAGTCCATTCGTGAAGTGACCGGCTATGTGCTTGTGGCGCTAAATCAGTTTGAATATCTGCCCCTGGAGAATCTTCGCATCATCCGTGGCACCAGGCTATATGAAGACCGCTACGGCCTGGCTATCTTCCTCAACTACCGCAGAGACGGCAACTTCGGTCTCCGTCAGCTTGGCCTTAAGAACCTCACAGGTATAATATGAGCTTACAAGTCACATGACTTGTGTGTTCATTTTTCTTCATTCCCTTTCTTGCTTATCTTTTGTGCATGTTCTTGATTGAGCATAAATTTTTTATCTATGTTAAAGATGGTTTGTAGTTCTCTTTGATATCCACTTGAATACATTGATCCCTACTGAAATCGCTGGCTGAGAATGTATATCTATGGTCGAGGCCTTTGTGAAGTTGGGGAGTGCTCTCCGATCTCTCTTGCAGAAAAGAGAAGGAGAGTATTCTTGATTATGGATATACTAAATTGATTTCACACAACTTCCGTCAGAAATGACTTAGCTGGTGTTTGAGCTGGTGGATGGATGAGGACCAACGGTGGCAGTGAAATACAGCTAAATATCTGCACCTGGAATTGGATCCATAAAACTCAGTGAGAGGTGTGGTGGGGAACGCTGGAGCTTGACCAGCTTGATGATGGTGCTGCTCTCACATGAACCAAGTCTTTATTATAGTTTAGATCTGTCAGTTTTGCTGGAGTGGTAAAGGCTAATCTTCTTGAAAGTGCCAGAGAGTCTACATTGGATTGTGTTTACTTAGTACAGTAAAGTCTGCTGTAGCACATAGAGTTTGAATTTCTTTAGGCCATATTTGTAAAAAAAAAAAAATTATGAGCTGCATTTTGGTTAAAAAAAGGAGAAAACTTTAATATTTTGAAATATTTAGGCAGTTTAAAAAACTGTATATTTTAAAATGTAATTTATTCCTGTGATGGCAAAGCTTAATTTTCATCCATTACTATATATACACACATACACATGGCAGGCAAAATTCAGTCCATATAACGATACTCTTACAGTGGCATATAGCAGAAACATCAGTTAATCACCAAGCTGTGTGTGAGTCATGTATATTTGTACAAATATATACATTACTTTGATTTACACCAAGTTAACGCTTCTTCATTACACGATTGCTCATTCTTCTTAGAGGAAGAAAGCTTTACGTATGTTCCATTTAGATGAGGAATAAAGACATGAGGGTAAACGTGCTTTCCATTCATTACTCTAATTACTGGGGTTTGTGAAGGACCTCTTTTCAACAACCCTGTTCTTTGTACCACACCTATTGTGTGGTGCCTATTAAATATTCTTCAGTATTGTTCAGTTAGAGTGTGTTAGCATGTTGTTCAGTTCACTGCAAGGACATACATGCAGTATATACTCATTTAGAGGTTTTTAAATTGTTATTTTGAATCAGTAGCTAAATTTAAATGCATGTGTCACCATGGGTTTAAAAAAATATGAGGCCCTATGTAAGACAGACACCAAACACAAACCTCTGCGGAGTCTGACATTGGTAAATAAGCATTACATACAAATGACAGTGTTTAATTTGGCAGATGCATGTTTCATTATTCAGAACAGAGATGGTGAGTTTGGGGGTTTGATGTTTTTGTAAATGTCTTTGTACTTTCTGCTTCACTACCAGGGCCAGTTGGAAATGTCTCTTCTTCACAGTACCTGATCATTGCTGTTACACAACAGCTCTGCTTCCTTCTGATTGGCTGAAAGCACTAGTATAAGTGCATGGGCCTGACATTTACCATGCACTACTTTTGTCTCCTTTGTCAAATGAATAGTATGTTTCTTCTTAACTGTTCCTCCGGACACATCCATGATGGCACAGACTGTAATAGTAAAAGTAATAGTAGACCGTAAAAGACCATTATCATTTACATTTATTTATTTTTCAGACATTTTTATCAAAGGCAGTTTACAGTATACATGTTATCAATTTAAGTTATCACATGGAATCAAACCCATGACTTTGTTGAATAGCTGATACAATTTTTTTTTTTTTTTTGCTATAAATATAACATTTAGATCCATCATTATGTAGGCTATCCTACACAAATGTTTGCTAACACAACTGATTTTTATCCACTGAATTGATAATTATGATATACATTCAAACAATACTATTCTGAAATATTATTAAAATTTTAAATACCGGTTAATATAAAATAATTTGAATATATATTTTTTTATATTAACATTTATTTTCAAATATAATAATATCAAATATTTAAAATATTATAACTTCACAACAAAATGTAATTTATTCCTTTAAAGGCAAAGGGGAACAGTTGAAAACAGGTGTGCTGCTTAATAATTTTGTGGAAACTGTGATACATTTATTTATCAGGATTCTTTGATGAGAAGAAAGAATTTAAAACAGAATTTTTTGTAACAAGGTAAAAATTTTTACTTTCATTTTTGATACATTTTATGCATTCTTTGCTGAATAAATGTATTAATTTCTTAAAAAAAAAAAAAAATCTTACTGACCCCAAACTTTTGTACAATATTTTTCTGTAGCTTAAACAGTAGTGAGTGAGCATGTACTGATTAAAAAAATGTATATCTTGAATGCAATGTAAATGTAAATGTAAATGAGGCAACTACAAGCCATTTTTAGTTTGATTCCTTGACGAGGGCAAAACACTGTGTTTGTTGACTGTTTCTCTGTAGTCAATAATTTTATCACTTAAAACTCATATTTAATCAGCAAAATTATATATTTAAGCATTTTTTCCTGTGAAAAAAATGCCTTCAAATAGGCTAGCTTGAATGGAACTCTACACCCTTGCTTCATTTACTATACTTGGAACTATGAATATGCTAATTAGCTTTGATCTCAGTGGAGAAAGGCATATAGTACATCAGAACATTGTAATATACATCATACACCCGCTATATTGCTAAATCTATATGATTTTTCATATCAACAGAAAAAAATATACTGGGATAACCTGGCTTCTCCTGAGACTCCACTGCTACAGAGCGGTCATAGTTAATGATATGCTAAAGCTCACCGGCACATTGACGTGATTGGTTACAAGGTAGTTTGTAACATCAGAAACACCAGCGATTTCAAACAGCGTTTTTGAAACTGTCTTTAGACACTGCAGTTTTAAAGAGAAATACTCAGCAATGGAGTTGACTTATGAATTTGCACATGGTTTGTCTTAAAGTGTATTAGAAACATCACATAGACATATACACAACTATTGTTGTCAAAAGTATCGACTTCAGTAACAAGTCAGTAATGTGATGCTTTGAACGCTGTTGAGCGGATTGGTAAACACATCTGATATGTCTGTGATTGGCTACAATGATCAAAGCTTCAAAAAAATGTTGTAAATACACATCAATGACGCTCTTCGCCGAGTGCTTACACAGATACACACAGGAGCGTTTGAAAGCAGGCGACTATCAGTGGACCCTGTAAACAACATTAAAAACTTGAACTACACTGTGAACTTCTAGACAGTTGTGTTTTTATTTTGCATTACAATTGCTTTAGTCTATGTCTCTGCAAACGGGCCGATTACAATGTGAAATCTGGCTAGGTAGTTAACCTAGTGCACGTAAATTGTTCAGGAACACTGTCTGGCTCTTATGGAACAATGTTTCTGGTCCAGAAAATATCTTCATTCACTTGCTGTGTAGGCAAAGGAAATAGAGCAGAGAGAGACATGGTGTAGCAGACTGGGTAAATAATTCAAGCCGCGTGTATTGTTCCACTTACTCAGTCCCTATTCAGTCTACTCGACGCAGCGTACATAACCCAAATGCCACATTGCAATGCTGACATCATTTAAAGCATAACTGTGCTGCACTTCATGTTGTATTCTTGGAAGATGACAGTGTTTAGGAACGTCGAGAAGATCAGGTGCTCCCAGAGGACTGTGATCCCGTCTTAGGCAGGCTAACACGGAACAGCAGTGGAGTCAAGGAACGTTTGAAATCCCAGCCATACCCACAGGGAAGGAGCGAACACAGAAGCTCTGCTCTCTCGTTTACTCATACTCTCTCATCCATCTCTCTTTCTGCATACATTCATTCTTTTCTTGTTCACCCAATTTTCTGAGAGTCTTTGTGAAATCTGCATTGGCTGCCCCCTTAACTTTAACTGTATCTTTCTCTTGCTTTCATTGAGCGAAGGCCTAGAAGAAGATGCATGTGTCCTCCACAGCAATGAGAAAGCGACGTTGGAGTTTGTTCTTTCAAGGGATAGTTCACCCAAAAATGAAAATTGACATCATTTACTCACCTTCACGTAGTACAAAAGCAGTATGACTTTCTTTCTTCTGTGGAAAGAAAAATCTCAGTTTTTTTTTTTTTTTTCATTGCTATTACAATGAAATTCAACAGGGTCTAGTCATTCTTTGGCCCTTTCATTCTTTTTTGTGTTCCACAGAAGAAAGAAATGCATAGTCACTGACTCCTAACACTGGTC
Organism: Chanodichthys erythropterus; assembly: GCF_024489055.1. Classification (NCBI taxonomy): domain Eukaryota; kingdom Metazoa; phylum Chordata; class Actinopteri; order Cypriniformes; family Xenocyprididae; genus Chanodichthys; species Chanodichthys erythropterus. Next base: position 22,823,879 of record NC_090234.1, read on the forward strand.
TTCTAAATGCTGAAGTCAGTCAATGCCCTGTAACCCTGAGACAGATCAAAGGTGGAACAAAGCCCAGCAACTTCTCTCTCGCTCTCTTTCGAGGACTACAGCTTGTCAGACTTACACATTATGAGCCTTTTGATCCTGTCACATTATCATGTCATTCCTCTCCTAGCAGTTCTCCAGAGATGTGTAAAGTGATCAATACCATCCATAAACGATATCTAAGAGAATAAAGGCTATTAACTGCACTGGGTCTAATCCCGAATCTGATCAAACCAGCCTGTCCGCGTTGCTACCAGAGTTGAAATCCACGGAGGTAGAAATTGCCCTGGATAAAATCAATTTGTTGCTGGTATATTCTGATATTGCTCTATTGATTTTTTTGAGAGGTGGTGTGTGGGCGACACAGTGATGTGGTGCTCGGGCTTCCCTTGCTACTGGCTTTCAAATGTCCTCCCTGCTGGGTTATTAAGTCGGAGTCAATGGAGTGAGCTATTTGAGCAATTTGTTTGAATGCAAAATGGTACAACACTACTTTCAGTTCACCTTGAAAAGCATTTGAAACATTTGATTGTTGTTGATTAAGGATTTTTGAATGAAAAAATAACCAAGTTATTACTATTTTTTTTTTTTTTTACTATTTTTTAACAACTATTTTTTTTTAGGCTTTTTATATCTCCTGTATCTTTTCAGTTGGTTTCCACAACATGATGTAATTTTCCCACTAGCAAACTCCATGGTAAGTATAATGCATTAAATGCAAGGAGTCAAAAATTTGGACACACATAACTGAATTTATTTTTATCATGATCTTCAAAACCTTTAGATATAGCTTCTGCTTGAATATTGAATAACTATTTTTTTTTTGTTCACTACATAATTCATATGCTTCATTTAGAGTTTTAATGACTGTGATATTGATTTATTAAAAATGTGCACAATAACAACAATGAAGAGTAGACGTTTTGATAGGTAGTGTAAAAGTATTCTTTATGCTTCAGTAATGCCTTATAATATATAATATATATATATATATATATATATATATATATATATATATATATATATATATATATATATATATATATATATATATATATATATATCTTATACATTGCATGTTCTCATAAATAATTGCAAGAGTTAATAATACATTATAATATTCACGGTTATATCTTTTGTGTGCATTAATCTGCATGTCAAAATGTCCTTTGTTGTATTTTTACTCTTTTAATTGTAACAATGAATAGCTCGATATAATCATGAATTCTAGTTCTGGTTACAATTATTTATGAAAAGTTATTATGGATTACACTGCGCATTGTATTATTTTATGTATACTGGCTTCATAGAAAGTGTTGCCATCTGCTACTATCAGTCCAGAAGCTGTGTCATCTTGTGGCCGTGTCCTCAAAGGCCTCAAGAGGCAGGTGATTTGTAATAATTATACCTCGTCCCACTGCTGAGGCAAAGGTTAAACTTCGCATCCCTTCTTTGACATTTCAAAGTGGCGCTCTGTTGTCATTTTCGGAAGAATTAGAATGTTTTTTTCATGCATGCAAAGATTTTTCATTATTTTTTTCAGCTGAACACAAATGCAGCTTAGACTTAGTAATTACCTCACAATAATAACAACCTCCATAAGAACAGATGAGTGTGTAATTTAACCGTTTACTTGCTTTTCTTTTTCAGCTAGTTTTGTGCTGTCTGTTTTCTTTCTCCCACTTTGCTTTTTGCCCTTGATGAGTGCTTTTGATTATTACACATCCTTTTCTTCTCTACCCTGAATTTGAATAGAAAAATATCAATGTCAAAGGTGCAGTATGTAATATTGAGAGCTAGTGGTTGAAATGGGTACTGCAGTCCAAATTCAAAACATTGGAGAGGGCCGTTTCTCCCGCCCCCTCCTCCTCAGAATCAATGCTCACACAGGTTGCCAAATTGAGGACAAGCAACAGGAATGAGTGCAAATGATAATGGAAGGCTATGAGTCTTACACTGTTGATGAGTTTTTATCTACTTTTTAATATTCCTCTGGATATAGAGCTTTTTAGGTCGGGTAGAATCTGCGATCTCTGACCCAATTTGTTTGCTGGCTTCCGTGGCTACATTACGCTGTGCTTTCCGCCAACTGGCAACCCAGGGTGTCAAAATACTATTGGTTAATTTGGCAGCGGGTGGGATCACACAGACCAAAACAAAAACAGACATTCCGACACGGAACGCACATTTCAAAGTAGAATAACTGGCTGTAGCATTTTAGTTTTTCATAGAGAACTTAGCATGTTTCCTAAATCTCTGCAAACATATTATGGTATTTTTGCATGCATACATAAATTATACAGCAGTGCATACATAAAATGCATACAGCAAATGTGTTTCATCTGTATTCGTTAATTTATTGATTCGTTTGTTAATTTTTTTTCATTGATTTTGTTTTAATATTTCTATTATAGTGGTGGCGACTACCAAGGTATTCGATTTTTATTGTACTATGAAAAGTAACTTATGACATTGTACTGTAGTAAATTCTTGTGAGGGTTAGGTGCAACTAATGCCTCGTTTCCAATGAGTGGTACGGTACGATACGGTTCGGTACGCATTTTTTTCCGTTTCCATTGTCAAAAGTTGTGAATGGTACCCTAATTCCGAACCGTACCGTACCACTTTTTTGGGACCCTTTCGTTGGGGTACCAAGCACTACAAGCGGAATGACAACACAAGAGGCGTCACACACAAATGTGGTTCAGACAACGTGTGCATTAATTATCTTCACATCATGTAGGCTATATAACAAAACAAAATATAAAACACAACCCTGCCTCTTTTCGTTTTTATTTAAAAAATATGAAACCTATTAATGTGTGGTTCAGGCAATATGTGCATATGTACTCTGATTATCTTCACTGTATGTAGCCTATAATAAAATGAAATAAGACAAAACAACCTTCTCTTTTTGTTAAACGCCAGTTTTATTATCAATAATAACCATTATAAATAAAATATGAGAAGCTATGGGCTACAATAAGAAATAAAGACAAGCAAACAATTCAGTCAAACGTACAGCGCACTACAACGGTAAAGTTAAATAAATATATAAAGTTAGAAAACTTCATTTTCCCCTCGGCCAAAACGATTTGCCCGGGAACAAATTATAAATTCATGAGACCAAAGATTGCCCGTTATACACAAGATGAATGATATCTTGTTTTTAACCATTACAGAGACATCAGAGCCAGCGGCGAATGTCAGAAGGATTAGCCGAGGTACAGCTGCTCTTGGCTGGGTACATTAGCACTGAGCACCCGGTGATCGCCTGGATCTCACAACTCCGACAACGTCAGATCAAATTTTCAAATAGGCGCTATCTTTATAAATTAACCACAGATTTGAGATTTAAACAACTACATTCTCGCCTGAAAAACTTTTAAAACTACATTTCATGACACAGTAAAATAGTTTTTAAATTACGCGGGTTTTCTCCTCCGCTTGCTGGTAGGTGCTGCGGCATGGACGTCTGAACTTTGAAATCTTGGTATTCTGAAACGCCGAATGCAAAACTCGTCTTCTTTTTGTGACAGACAGCCTCAAGCCGAGAAGCAAGAACAAGATCTGCTGTAGTATGTCCTCCATTGTTGTTTACTATATCGTTTTATTCTTCACGCGAGAATGACGTCGATCACTATTTTCTGGCTACACCACGCCTATCAAGTAAGGGTACTGTTTGCGCTGGAAACGCAAGCCTGATCAAGGTGTACCGCTCCGAACCGTAACAAACTGTACCGAACCGAACCGTACCACTCAGTGGAAACGAGGCATAAGTGTTTACTTTACTTTCCTCTTCTACTTTCCCAGCTATTTTTTTATTTGAGCTGTAATTCATAATTCAACCTTTGATTAGACTTATTATATGATATTATCATGAATTGCTGATTGCATCTGACACACTCAGAAGTGTAGTAGCACTGCTCATTATTCTTATTTTCAGCTGTGGAAAATGGGCTTCAGCGTCCTGTCCTTCATGCGTGCCATTTATTTTCCTGCCTTTTAAAACAAATTATCTTGAAAGAGAACTTTGTTTTTGTCAAGGTTTGTGTCTGTGCTGTCTCAAGGTTCGGATTTTGTACTGTACGCTAGTTTTTTATTGATTGTTCTGTTCAGTCTTTAACATTAACTTGAACAGAGGCTTTTTGTATAAGTGGACGGTGGGTTTTTGTGTAGTTTATGCCAGTTCGTTCACTTAAAACACTTTCATCTGCGCTCTTAAGCATTAGCATTGTTTAAAAGTACAATTGTGTTAATAATAATAATAATATATATATATATACACACATAAAATATAGCCTGGCTCACACTACGAGAGTTTTAGGCTGATTAATACCCAATTTTCCCCTCCCGAGAATTGGAGAAAAAATATTGTTGAGGACCTCGATCGGTTCAGATGTTCGGCGCAGATTATCTGGTAATGTGAGGCGTTCACAGATTGAATCTTGCACCTCCCAAACTGCTCTCACACAAATCGGGGCTGCTCCGATCATATCAAACATATTTGATATTTAGGCTTTTAAATCGGGAAGAATACATCAGTTCTTTAACAACATCCAATGAGAGAAGTGAATGAAATGATGATTCACGAAATCAGCTGCTGAATGGATCCGTTGGACAGCGGGGATGGCGGAACGGTGTGTGGAAGTGTTGCAACAACACAAATGTTTGAATAACGCATCTTTGAAAACATGATGTGCGGACAAAGAGAAAAGCTGGGGAGAAATCGCTATGGTTTTGAACAGTGAGTGTAGAAAGCTGCTAGCAAATGTAAACATTAAGTTACCTGTTTAGATTTCAGCGATGACCTTCTACGTATATATGTTTCCATACTCTTCCCCATGAGATCACGTGAGGTGCTCCTCTGGGCATGACCATCTTACTAATATCCTATAGTGTGTGCTGTGCCACAATTTTCTAATTTTGTAGTGCGTGCATTTTTGAGATTTGTGAGAATAAAATCTGTGAAGATTCTCCTAATGTGTGTGCTGCAACCAGATTTCACAATCGGTTAGGATTTTAAAACTCCTATAGTCTGAATCTGGCTTTAGAGTCACCATGACTTGAATGGTCACAGTGCTATTGGAAGTGTAACTGTATAAATGCCTATTTATTTCTTTACATGTCAAGAAAGTACATTTGAGGGACATTTTACAGATGCACAAGTACACATGGAGACAGGACATTTGAATACTACAATCTTTACATACTGACATCTATATAAGCGTGTTGTCACTATATCTTACATTGTATCTTGAAGCTCAAAAATGGGAATTGTGAATGTGCAGCTTAGAACTAGAAATGCACAGCTAGTGAAGGTACTGCTCTCAGCTAGTGAAGGTACTGCTCTCATGCATTTTGTGGTTTTGTCCACCGTCTACTACTTCTCTTTGCTGTTTCTTGCAGATTCAGCCTGTTGTTTCATATGTAATGTATTAGGTGTGCACTATTCAGAACTGAACCAAGAATGCCATTTGAATTCCAATTCAGTTACAGATTTAAATCAAATTTGAATTGAGGCAAGATGTTGAATTAAAATTTAAATTTGAATGTAGAGAAGTCGAATTAAAACTAATTGAAATTCATTTTGAAATTCATCAGAAAAGCAAAGTTTGTCAAGACAAACTTTGAATACTGCTTTATTTAAAAATGTTCAAAACTGACTTTTTATAGGGCTTCGGATGGGTGGATGGATGGATGGATGGATGGATGGATGGATGGATGGATGGATGGATGGATGGATGGATGGATGGATGGATGGATGGATGGATGGATGGATGGAATGAAAAAAAGAGAATGATGGATGGATTGATGGAATGAAAGATAGACAGAACAATGGATGGATGGAATGAAAAACAGACGGAACAAAAGAACGATGGATGGATGGAATTAAAGATAGACAGAACAATGGATGCATGGATGGATAGATGGATAAATGGGTGGATGGATGGATTGAAAGATAGACAGAAAAAACAACGATGGTTAGATGGATGGATGGATGGAATGAAAGATAAATAGAAAAAAGAAAGATGGATGGATGGATGGATGGATGGATGGATGGATGGATGGATGGATGCCACCTATTATAAAAATGAGCATTTAGTTTATGCAAGTCATATTGAGTAAATTATTTCTGTGGACCAGTGTAGAAGAACTTCTTGGTGTGTATCACCTGTTTCTTTGAATTACTATTCAGTAAGTTCCTCTTCCTGTCATTCCAGTTCAACTTTGTGTGGAGTGTGGGCATATTCAAAGTGCAAATCTAAAGCTAGAACTAATATTTTATATATTTCATGAAAGAAAACGTGGCATTACTATATTCAGTCACAACTGCAATTAATATGTAAGTAGTCTCTCGGCTTTGGTACTTCCCATCCATACATGAATCTACACACACATCCACGTACACACGAGAGCAGCAGTTTACTCTTCGATATACCTGCACCTGTTCAAGGAGAAAATCTCAATGATCGTGCATTAACCTCACTGAGTCCTGCTCAGCGTCTCATGAAAGCGTTCTGGAACAGCAAACCAGAGATGAAAGACAATGAACGAGAAAACAAGGAGATCAGCCTATGACTGCCTCAGACACATGTCTGTCTCTTGCTCTTTCTCTTTACCCATTTTGTTTCTTTTTCAGCTCAGAGTAGTCTGTGTAAAGGGATCCGGGAGGAGAAAAAATAAAATTACTTTTGTTGGTGCTTGCACAACACTCATTTCCATCTTTCGCGCTGAGGCTTCCAGACCCCGGGTCACTTCCAATTGTGTGTCTAATTGATTACTTCCCATGCAATTACGTTTGTGTCATACTCGATTTTTCACTGTTTGAGGCACAGGGGAGAGATCCTCCTTCTGAAGGACAACAGTTGCACTGCAGCAAATCTAGAATGTGGCTGTATTATTAATCTTTTTGCGCAGCTGTAGTGCAGTAATAAACAGTGACATAAACCACAAACGCAAGGTTACAGAGGTGGAAAGGACGGTGTCAATGACAGGACATTTTCTCCCTGGGCATTGAGGAAAAACAGCATTAAAAGCGACAGTATTATGATTCTGCTCATTTGCAACAACACAAACAAGTGCTTCTTTATTAGGCCTTGGAAAAGACGGTTGCAATTTTTGTTTTTACATTTCCTACTTACATACTCTTTGTGCTTTTCACTTATTAATTTTGCTGACTGTTTTCAAGCCCATTAATTAAAGCTTATGGGAATTATGTAAGCTGTGAGAAAAGAATGTAATGAAATATTGATGCCTAACCACAGAAGGACTTTCAAAATTTTAATCATTAGAAAGATTTGACCCTTCTGCCCTCACAAAGGAATGAAAAAGTGTGTGATTGTAATCGAAGCAGTTAAAGATATGGGATGCACAACTTTTCATTGAGCAGTAAAACCTGTTGTGTCCTCTTTTACAAAATACTACATACGCCCTCCTCATTTTTTTTTTTAATCATTATATTTTAAGAAGTTAATTTTTCCTTGGTGAGTGTGAAGAGGGAAAAAAAAGTGTGTAAAATTATTTGAAAAAATTGTGTGTGTGTTTGTGTGTATATATATATATATATATATATATATATATATATATATATATATATATATATGTATATTTAACCCTATTAAATGTGATTCTCTTTCTAACAGCAGTGGGTTTGTATATACAGAACACATGCAGAGTGTACTTTCTTTTACCATGGAGATGAAAGGAAGACAGAACTGCCGAGAAGAAACAAAAGCCCTGAGAAGTGGAGTAGAAAAATGGAAGAATCCATTTTTGAAGTTGTCTGTATTTAAAGGCTGTAATGTGAATTGGGAAGAGAGAAAAAAGAAAAACTGTAATTACACAGAGATCAAATAGAGAGCGTGGAGTTAGTGCTAATACCCACTTGCCCAACCCAATCACTGGAGAAACCAGGTCCATTAATAATGAATCTAGTGTCATCATTAAGAATCTGAATGATTAAACATATCTCCTGGCTTCAAACACCACATTTCACATTAAAAAGAAAAAAAGAAAAGGAAAAAATGAGCTCATACATGCATGAAGGAAAACTAATGATATGAAACACTTACGAAACATACCAAGTCTGCATATTTAAATGGTATTGGATTGTCTGTCATTCACAAAGTTACTACAAAAATCTCATGCTTCACAGAATAAATAAATGCATGCAGGTTTGGAACAACATAAACATTCTTCCATCATTTACTCACCCTCATTTTCAGTTGAACTATCCCTTTAAAGGTGAAGTGTGTAACTTCTGCACCATTGGTTGAACCAGAAGTTTACATGTTAGGTGCTTAAACACAGAGAACATTGTTTTGAAAGTGCCACAGAGCCCTTGAATTGCTTATTATCTCTACACATTAAGCTGAGAAAGTAAAAAGTCACAATATGTAAATTTTCGCCACTAGAGGTCACATATTCAAAACCAAGGGGTAGCTTAATGACTCCTTGATTTCGCAGAAGCGTGGGATGTGTTGTCTTCACGTCTACATCCGGTGACTCATGGATGAGATTATTTACGATACTGTAGTATGAAGCAGCACATGGCCGAGTGCTGTGAGAGCAGAAATGAGGCCGCTGGAGTGATTGCTAATGAGAGACGAGCGTGACACATGGCTCGAGAACAGTGGAGTTTTTATCATGCCACAGTCGCTGCTTCCGCTTGTTCTGGTCATGAGTATGTGGGGTTAAAGCAGCACTGTTTATCATATTAGATATGCACACTGCAGTAAGCTAGATCGATATTAGTCATGGTAAAATATGTTACACACAGTAAATAAAGAAAACAAGATTTAAACAATAAGACTTACTGTGTTGAGCTATATAACATGATTAGTTTTCTGTCGAGTAATGTATCCATCCAAACAGTTGCTCACCTGTCTAATAAAACACCTAATATACTAAAGCACCTTTGGTGTTTTCATGGTTTCTACAAAATAAAACCGGAAACTGTGGGTAACGCAAGTATGATGTAATTGATAGGCGACTCACAGACACAGCCCGTGTCCTGATTAAAATGGCTTATTTCTCTTGATTTAAACATTCTTGGAAACATTTGGGGATAATGTAAGTGCACAATACATATTGTGCCTTTAAACACTTCGAAATGCTTTCATCTGCCTATTAGAACATAGTGCTATGTTCTGTTTAATTCTTGTTAAAATGTTTAAAACAGTTCTACAGATTTCCAAGATTTTCCCCCATAATCCATGCAGTAAATATGCAAAAGATGTGCTGCTATTTAAGATGTTATTCTTGGATAATCTTCCCTTCTGTGGTTCTCTCAAATGTCATTTGTACTTGTAAATAAAATTAAATAACTAGTTCTGACATGCAACTCTAGATGGTGCAAGCTGATGGGTCTAACTCATTTGGTAACGATCACGTCATAATCTACATAGCAGCTGATTGGTTGTTGTTGTTGTTGAATCAGCGGCAAATGAGCTGCGGCTCAACATTCAAACAAATACCGGTGTGTTGCTGGTAGTAGTGTGCAGCGCGCTTTCAGAAACCCTCTACGGGGTTAATTCATGTATGTTACATATGCAGCAGCAGCAGCATGTCTTGCATGCTCTTCTTAGCAATGTCTGTGAATGTATTGGCAGCAGCAAGTAAGTAAGACTCCATAAGGCTTGGAATATTCTGCATGAGTTTTATAAAACTTTTATGGTGCCTTTAGTGCAATGGAAAACAGAAAACAGAAGCTCAAACATTGTGCCTAAAGAAAGAGATAGAGGTTAATAAAAGTTAGCGAGTGAAAATGATGACCTTTAAAGCCTCTGTCATGTCATTTCCTGCTAACTTTGTAGCCTTACATCATGTTTAGTGGAAGGACGTGTTCAATTGACAGAAATGTAAGTATAACAATAACATTACACCTGTTTTTAGTGTGTTTTAGCGTGTTGCTGCTAGTCGACAGCTTGCTCCTGTGTTAAGAAAGCATTGACATACACACATTTTAGCTTCCCCCATTTGTCTCCATTACCCGTAAGCCTCTGCTAATGGAGTCAAAGAGTCTCTAGGGTGTTGTTAGCACCTGACTTTACCATTTGATTTGAGCCTTTGTAAAATCAGTCATTATGCTCCAGCCCGAACACAGACTGGTGCAAGCTTTTTGACACAAATAGAGCTGTTCCGTGACCCAGAGCTGTACATCACGATAATAATAAATGATTCTGTACATTTATGCCTTTGATTATATGTGTGTGCCGCTTTGAGTGCAGGCAAACGCTCACAGTCAAGAGAAAAGAGGAGCAAAAAACAGGGTTGAAAAAAGTAGAGCGGCTGTGGATGTTGAATAATTCAGAACTAGCAGCACATGGGGCTTCAGGGCCAGCCGGAGTGCAGGAACTCCAGCCACTGATGAGTAGTGTGCTCGCACCTCACCTTTGTCCTGCACACACACACACATACACAGACACAATGTGTATCAGCAGCACTCATAAAGCTACAAACTCTGCTCGCCTGTCCACTCCGAACTGTTATAGCCCTCCAACTCCTCAGATATCAGACTTGGGCCTCATTAAAAGTTAATGTGAGGCGTGCAGAGAATGTTAATGCCAATTAATAATCAAAACAGTTTCCTCCATAGCCCTGCAGCAATTTTTTAGAGTCAAAAACCAGGCCATTCAACACAATGCAACCAAAGCGAAGACTGTGGGGTGCTTGGAGCAGGAAGAGACATCAAAGTCACCCAGTTATCCTGCTATAGACCTGATCAGTGAGCGTAGCAGGTGATCGAGGCAAGCTTTTCCTGGCAGGTGTATAATGCTGTGGATGTTTGAACAGTGGTGTGTTGTGCTTGCCAGCGGTTCTGGCTGGGTTTCACAGTGTATGCCAGCCAAAGTCTGTGTCATTGGCATCAAAAGCATGCAGAGAAGAGTTCGCGCACAGCCAGACACATCTATACGTACACAAACACTTATGCTTTCAAGTGATTCAGACACTACAGACTGATAAAAGACATCTCCACCTCCGCTAGTCCTCCTGTTCTTGATGTCGCCTCAGATTTGGCATCGTTTCATCAAGCCTGCAGCAAGAAACGTTAATGAAACATTTAAGAGTGGTAAGTCAATTACCACTGCTCCTTATGAATCACAGAACTCTTGTTTCAGAGGGAATGTGATGGAATCGTTGTTCCGTTGAAGCTGCGGGTTGTGGTTTGGTCACATGTTTGATACATCAGATGGAGACTGTATAGGTTTGCGTAGCCAGAATATCATCATGAAGTCTAATCCACGTTGCAGCTTAATTTTTTATTTAGACAGGAAGAGACTGGCATATAAAGCAACCTGCTATAGTGTATTTTTTCAGGCAGTTTAGGATCAGGTTAATCTACAATACTTTCAGTTGATACTTTATTTTTTTAAATACTTTTATTTGTCATTTTACTGTTGATTAGTGCTGTCAGTCATTTAAAAAAATAACTCACACATTTTTTCTGTGATTAATCATGATTAATCATACCTAACATTAAAGTTAATACATTTTTATATTGTAATAATTTCACATTTAATCTCCAAATTAGTGTAGAAACAAGTATAGTATATAGTATATATAGTATAGAAATGTAATACTTAAATAGAGACTAATAATTGAAATAATTGAACTAACAGGTAGGAAATTTACAGAAGCTGAATAAAGTTATCAAACACCATAGTCTTAACAGCATAAATGATCAATTAAATATAGAATAATCCTTATTAAAGCTATAAAGCAGGGATGGACAACTCCGGTCCTGGAGGGCCAGTGTCCTGCAGAGTTTATCTCCATCCCTGATAAAAACTCACTTGCCTTTAACTTTCTACTAATCCTAAAGACCTTGATTAGCTGGTTCAGGTGTGTTTGATTAGGGTTGGAGCTAAACTCTGCTGGACACTGGCCCTCCAGGACCGGAGTTGTCCATCCCTGCTATAAAGTTATTCAGGAGCAGTGAGTGGTTTTCTCTTTTTCTTGTTTTTTTTTCTTTGATTAACTTTAATGACATACTGCTGCTGGTTTATTAGGCTGCTGTCACTTTAAGAACTGACACACATGACGTGGATCTGACATGCATCCCATTTCATTACAACGTTCATTTTCAAGACTTTACTTAACACATTTAAGGCTGTGTTTACGAGGATACTCGACAAAACTGGCATTTTGATATAATTTTGTGTTTTTATCTCTTCAAGCATAAAAGATAGTCCGTAGATGTGCTGGCTGAGCCATTTGTATAATGTATAATGTTCATTTAATTATAAAAAAAAAATCATCTGCAATGTTATGTAAAACATTTGACTTTAGTAGTTTGAAGTCCATATACATATTATGCAATATTATCGGATGAATGTTACAGTATATGGGTATGGAGTATGGAGGCACACATTAGGGAATAACTAAAAAGACTGATGGGGTTGGACATGAAAATAATTGGAAAATGTCCAGAAATCATTTCTTTTAAAATGCTGTCTTCAATGTTGCCCTCAAGTGCTTTCAGAATTATCGTAATTACGAGTTTCCTAGGTAAAAAAAAAAAATTGCACATGAATGCCCTCTCATGTCGAAACTTGAATGAGATAAGCTCGTAATCACGACTTCAGAAGTGGAAATTATCAAATTTCCTATAGCACGTGAAGGCAGCATAAGTTATTCTCTTTTTCTTGCTCCCTGATTGGCTAGTGAGTCATTACCTAGGAAGAAGCAGGTAAACGTAACTGAGAGACCTGACCACCATGGAGTCATGGCACATCAGACGACACCACCAAACATGCCCAGTGACACAGAAAACACCAGAAGGAGTGAGAGATGCAGAAAGCAGCTGGTGTGCATCTGGTAAATCGAGTATGCGCCGGCTCTTGTGTTTCAGCTAAACTGGCACAGTGAGGTCTTTGCCGCAGCATCCCCGTCTCCCTCTGTGGCTTAATAATTAATGTATTTATTTTTTGCATAGTGGCTCACAGGGACGAGGCTCAGGGGCTGTACTGAATGCAGTGGAGGGTAATAGGACATGAATAGCCCCTGCTGCTGCTACGGCCGCCCTGCCAAGCGCTCAGACTGCCCAGGTGGGGTCTGCCATGCGGATGAATGCATGATGCTAAATATACCCCAAACTCCTCCCACACTTCCCCACCTGGCCTCTTGTTTACTTTCAGCGCACATCTGAAATCACTTTTCAGAATACAGAGAATTACCTCATCCAGCCCTCTTGCATCGCTTTGCAGCACTACGCATGAACTAATTTATAATGCGTTACACAAGGTATTTTATGTTATATCAAGTTTTGTTAGCAGAGCTAAGTTTGGCCCTAGAAAAGTTTTGAAGTCAAAAAAAAATTCAAAGATTAAAAAAATTCACTTTAACCACAAATCCAGCATTAGCGTCAGGTGACTCATGTAAGGAATTTTAATGACTTTGGTTCTGTAACCGTTCGTAAGGATTCTTTTGTTCTTGGGATTCTTTAGTAAGTTTGAGAATAGACATTCTAAAATTCTGAAATCAAATAAAATAAGATTTTATTATTAATATTACTACAGCATTACATTGTCATTGTAGGAAGAATGCAGACACCCAAGAGCTGTTAATGGATATATATATATATGAACTTTCTATTCATCAAAGAATCCTGAAAAAAAAAAAAATTGTACACAAATATTTTGTACAATTGTAAACAGTTGAGTCTTGAGTAGCAAATCATCATATTAGAATGATTTCTGAAGGATCATGTGTCACTGAAGACTGGAGTAATGATGCTGAAAATTCAGCTTTGCCAACACAAGAATGAATTACATTTTCAAATATTTTCAAAGAGAAAACAGTTATTTTAAATTGTAATAATATTTCACAATATTTTACTGTATTTTTAATTAAATAAATGCAGTCTTGGTGAGCAGACAAAACTCCTTTAAAAAATATTAAAAATCTTACTGATCCCAAACTTTTGAACGGTAGTGAGTGTGTGTGTGTGTGTGTGTGTGTGTGTGTGTGTGTGTGTGTGTGTGTGTGTGTGTGTGTGTGTGTGTGTATGTATGTGTGTGTGTTTGTATATATATATATATATATATATATATATATATATATATATATATGTGTGTGTGTGTGTGTTTATATATATATAGCCTTTCAGGCCTTACATATATATTATATATATATATATATATATATATATATATATATATAGTCTTTCAAGCTGTTATGAGATTTAGAGGTTGAGTTCAAAGGCGTTCCTAGCTGCCCCTGCAGCCTAACAGGGGAATGCTGACCTATCCCTGAGGTTAAGAGAGGTCACAGTACAGTCATCTGTATGCAGGTGCTCTTCTGTTTCAGTTAGGTTTGGCTTTTTTTTTTTCCCCTCTCAGTGGAGCTGCAGGGTACAGAGCTCATTGCAGCGCTGTTGTGGGGTCCTGCTCTGATATCTGAAGTGTCACTCAGTCAGAAGCCACCCTTGGCCTCCACTCTCTCTTATGTATTTCATTGTGGATTTTATTTTTATTGAAGCATGCATTTAAGCTCTCTTGTGTTCTCTGATTGAGCCATTGTACAGTTAAAGAGGCATTGCTCCCTGCTCTGCCCAAGGAAAAAGAGAATGAATGTTTGAATTGCTATTCAGAGTTGACAACAGCTTTCACCACAGTTCACCACTCTAAACACCCTTTTTTTTTTTTCTTGATCACTGTTTGCACATTTTTTTTTTTTATCAAAAACATATTATATTAATTATATTATATTATATTATATTATATTATATTAATTATATTATATTATATTATATTATATTATATTATATTATATTATATTATATTATATTATATTATATTATATTATATTATATTATATTATATTATATTATATTATATTATATTATATTATATTAATTATATTATATTATATTATATTATATTATATTATATTATATTATATTATATTATATTATATTAAAATTATATTAAAATTATATTATATTATTAATACATAGAAAGATATTATGGAGATTATGTAATGTCTCCATAATATCCTCAACACTACACTAAAATCATATTCAGGCACTCGGCACTGCTTTCTCTTATAAAATTGTTCATCACAGTATTGACCCTCAGTAACTGCGTTCAAATCCTCTCAGAGCAGATAGCTGGCCGAATACACATGTTGTGTACAGTTTTGTGGACGGCGGCCTTTATCTGTGTTCTTTATCAGCAGACGCACCGTAACTGTATGTTCCCGTTCCTCTAGCCCTTCGAAATCTATTCCCTCAAGTGTGCCGCTGCGTGTAGTGATTTAGCTGTTCTAATTCAACAAGCTCACCTTCCCGACCCAGATATGTTACATGAAAGGTTATTTCAGTTACTAGAAATAAGAAAGGGGAAGTCTCGCCCTCTCTTATCCCTTTGCCCTCTCTCATTTATACAGCTATTCTTTTTCTGTTCTTTTCCCAGATAAATAAGCAGATGCTCCCTGCCCTAGATAATTCCATAAGCCTTTAATCTTAGCCATTTTTCATAAAGATTCATAGGAAACAATTGCATAAGGGATAACACAATTTAATCAGCCTGCATTAAATGCAATTACCACCCTGAGGAAGTCAGGGGGCAGTGAGGATTGTAAGTTAAGCCCACTGTCTGAAGCTGTCGTCCATCCTGTTTATATATATATTTATTGAGCCGACCAGCCTTGAACCCTGAAATACCTTGTAACCCAACAAACAACTCAAAATAAGACTGGGTTCAAATGCTTCTGCATTAACTGTTCATAAATAGATGTTATAGTGTATTGCGAGCATCTGTCACAGCTTTTAAACCACTAGTCCAGCACTGCAGTTTTCAACTCAGCGTTCAATATACTTTCAATTCTTTCTTTATTGCTTATATATCATACCGTCACTGTGACAATTCCCCTTATAACATTTGCCAATAAAAATTGCCCTCCTGTAGATAGAAAGGGTGTTCAATTTGTCCCAGCACCATTTTTTTTTTTTTTTTTTTTTTTTATCAACCTTGGTTGGATTTGAAAGGGATTTATTTCAATGCAGCTCTTGCCTGTTATTTACTGCCTTTGTCATTGGTTTTTCAAGAGTTTTTATCGAGTTGGTCTTTGTCCCTCTGTAGCCTGAGCAAAAAAAATGATGCATCGAGCGCTACAAGAGGGTCCTTGGTTCAGATGAATTCCAAGGACCGAAACAGACACATGTAACCAGTAGAACACATGTTCTGCTGTCAGCGCCGATCACATATGGGCCATCAGTAGGCTCCCATGATGCTTTGCCTGCCGTGGCCACTCATGCTTGAATGTCAACAGTGTCTCGTTAAAAGTGCATTTGCTCGCAGCCAGCACGACACGGATGCCTGCTGAACTACTCCCGCACAGGTCTGCGCCTTCCTCCTTTCTCTCTCCCGAACGCCTGCGGCATCAACTCCTCATAAATGCTTTTATGTAGTTAAATTAAAGCCGTTGTTCTTTTCAGGTCAGTAGTTAAATACATAAAAGTGCAATTAAATTCAAATGGAGTCTGTCTGTGTTTTATTCTTAGTTTGCCACCCCTGTTCCTCTAGATTTATGTGAGCGACTCTTTTGCTCTGACCTTGGCTGAGGTGTTTGTGGAAAGCCCATCACTGAAGCTTCTTATTGTCTTAGCTAAATAACAAGTGAGCAATAGTTCACAGCTGTGGGCTTTTACACTACTGTTCAAATGTTTGGGGTTAGTAAGATGATTTTTTATTTTTTTATTTATTTATTTATTTATTTTTTAATAATTGATATTTTTATTTAGATGCATAAAAATGACTAAAAGTGACCTCCGGTATCACGGTTTCCATACAGATATTAAGCAGCACAGCTGTTTTCAACATTAAAGGTGCCCTAGAATCAAAAATTGAATTTATATTGGCATACTTAAATAACAAGAGTTCAGTGCATGGAAAAGACATACATTGAGTTTCAAACCCCATTGCTTCCTCCTTCTTATATAAATCTCATTTGTTTAAAAGACTTCCGGAAAACACGTGGATCTCAACATAACACCGACTGTTACGTAACAGTCGGGATCATTAATATGTATGACCCGAATATTTGCATATATGCCAGCCCATGTTCAAGGCATTAGACAAGGAAAGGCAGTATTAACGTCTGGATCTGTGCACAGACGAGGTAAGCCAGCAAGAACAACAGAGAAAAATGGCAGATGAGGCAACAATAACTGACATGATCCATGATAGCATGATATTTTTAGTGATATTTGTAAATTGTCTTTCTAAATGTTTCGTTAGCATGTTGCTAATGTACTGTTAAATGTGGTTAAAGTTACCATCGTTTCTTACTGTATTCACGGAGACAAGAGAGCCGTCACTATTTTCATTTTTAAACATGTGCAGTCTGTATAATTCATAAACACAACTTCATTCTTTATAAATCTCTCCAACAGTGTAGAACTAGCCGTTAGCCACAGAGCATAGCCTCAAACTCATTCAGAATCAAACGTAAACATCAAAATAAATTCTTTACTCACATAATTCGAAGCATGCATACAGCATGCGTGACAAACATCTTGTAAAGATCCATTTGAGGGTTATATTAGCTGTGTGAACTTGTGTAAATGCGCTGTAATATAGTCGAGAGCTCGTGTGGCAGGGAGCACGCGATTTAAAGTGGCAGCGCTGCCAAAATCAGTGTATAGTTAATGATGCCCCAAAATAGGCAGTTAAAAAAATTAATAAAAAAAAAATCTATGGGGTATTTTGAGCTGAAACTTCACAGACACATTCAGGGGACACCTTAGACTTATATTACATCTTGTGAAAAAGCATTCTTGGGCACCTTTAATAGTAATATGAAATGTTACTTGAGCACCAAATCAGCATATTAGAATAATTTCTGATTTCTGAAGGATTATGTGGCACAGAAGACTGGAGTAATGGCTGCTGAAAATTCAGCTTTGCCATTACATGAATAAAGTGCATTTTAAAATATATTAAAATAGAAAACAGTTATTTTAAATTGTAATACTTTTACCACAGTATTATTTTTTATTTTTATTATTATTATTTTTTTTTTTTTTTTTTGATCACATAAATGCAGCCTTAGTGAGCATAAGAGACTTCATTCAAAATCGATGACCAACCCCAACCTTTTGAATGGTAGTGTGTGTGCATGAGGAGCTTTAGCTTGTGCTTAACTGACTGTAATTTTAATTCAAAGTGTTTTGGTTTTTACAGCTTTTTGTTTTATCATATATCATAGATTGTTTGCAGCATGTTTTAATTAAAATCATTCACATTTATGCTACACACCTATCTTCATTCATTTTGATTATCAGTCATTATCGTCTGTATCCAATTAGGATTCAGAAGGTAGAAAAATCATTAGGAACTGTAAGTGACTTTTTTTGTGAAATAACACATAGAAGATGTCCCTACTACCTGACAGACACCACCGAAATCTATCTGTCAGGTAGTAAGAACATTTCAGGTAGTTGTCTCTGTCAGACAAAAAAGAGCACAGAATGATATTATTTATCCAGAAGACTTTGTGATAAGACTCTAACGGACACATGGAAGGAATTACTTGTTTTTTTTTTGTTGTTGTTTTTTTTGTTTTCCTCAAATTAGACACAGAGGGACACTTGATCTTCAAATATCCGGTGAAAGATATGTAAGATACTCTCTCTCTCTTCCCTGTTGGAAAAACCAGCATATGCTGGTTAGGTATGTTTAGAAGTATGGCAGCTGGTTTGAGCTGGGTTAAGCTGTTCCTTAGTTGGTCATGAGCTGGTTTGAGCTGGTCCTGAGCTGGAGCTAGTTTAGCACTTATGCTGTTGTTTTAGTGCTCTCAGTCGTGCAAAAGAAAAAAGACAGCATGACAGATATCACCCTCAACAGTGAAAAGGACAATAATGTTAGGTTAAACTACGATTAAAAAGTGTTTTTTTTTTCTCACAAAAGTCCTAATGTGTTTGGGTTACAGGCAATTTTTGTTCTCCTTATCGGAAAGAAAAATCATTCTGTTCCCTCTTGTTGTTTGTTCAACTTTACTCGTTGCATTTTTTACCCAGACAGCATCTCCTTGGTAACGCGGCTGGAGAGGCCGGGCTGTGTGGTGCAGAGCCTCACTTTGATGGATGGCGCAGAAGATCACCTATTTGTACAGTGGCGGCAGGGGAAGTTGGCACAGTCTGGCATATCATTCCTCATAAGCCCTGCCAGACGCAGTCCCTCTGTGCCACACGCAGAGCCAGACTGCTGGCAGTGACTGGCGTAAGGCCGAGGTGATGTTGGCACTCTGTGATGAATAGACAGCCACATCTATGCCCGATTGATTTGATCATCTTATAGAGAAAGTGTGAATGAACTACTGGATTAGGACTATGTGATTGTTAAAGGAGATGTTGGTGCCAAAATGATGTCCTGTTCTGGTCCATTTAGTTCAACAAAACTGATTGTCTTAAGCTCAGAGAAATCATTATGTTCTACTTTGTGTGTTCTGTAAATTAGTCATTATAGGCACTTTCTTGAACTTAAGATACCTTTTAATACTCCAAGATTAGCCAAATTCTCATTTATAGCATTTATCTTCAGCAGAGAAGACAATCGCTTACTGCAATGCTAAGTAGCTCAGTGAAAAATTTAATTCAAATTGGTGGACAAAGTGAATGACGATTATAAATATACACATCATTAAATACTAAAGAGTAGCAGTAGAAAATAGTTCAGTACAATACAAAATTGACTAAAATGAGTATTGTATTCTTATTAAAGTCTCGTGTCATTAGCTTAGCAACATGTTAACAGCTAAATCTATTGAAGTCAGTTATCAAGTGGAGTCTCTCCTGCATACTTTACCTATAATAAGCGCTGTTTGTATAATGCACTGAGGTGTGTGGAGTGTTCCATTTTACTGCTTTAGAAGGATGCTGTCTATGTAGGCAGTAGACAGCAAGGCAGCTCAATGCATTTTGGAAGAGAGCCAGAGACTCTTTTTACTCAAACATGTTCCAGGTTCAGCCATGTTTTAAGTTTGTAGATATGCAGAAATGAAAGGGGTGTGTGTGTGTGTGTGTGTGTGTGTGTGTGTGTGTGTGTGTGTGTGTGTGTGTGTGTGTGTGTGTGTGTGTGTGTGTGTGTGTGTGTGTGTGTGTGTGTGTGTGTGTGTGTTTATACAGCGTTTATCAATGATGTTAATGTTTTCACTTCATTTGAGACAAAATTGAACCTGTAGCTTTTACAGACCCCAAAACAACTCAAACACTCATTCAAATGAAACCAGCTGTCATCGCTGCAAAGAGAAACGCTTTACTGAACCCAGCGCCAGTGCTGGCATCTAGACTGGCTGTGTGTGTGTGTGCATACTCTCCTACCCCTCCAGCTGTGTGTCCTTTGATACAGGTAACTTGCCTGCCAATCTGTGCCAACTGAGAAACTGGTATTAGGGTGATAATGTGTCCCATTTTTCTAGATTTATCACACATTTTTATTCCATTATAGGTTACATTTTTATGCTGTAAGCTTAAATAAATGCAAATATTGCATTGCAAATATATAAATGTAAATGTCAGATGTTAATGAGTAATAAATATAAACATTAAATAAAAATCTAAAAATCAAATCAGAATAATAAATCTAAATCTATATCTTAAAGGGATAGTTCAACCAAAAATCATTTACTCACCCTCAAGTTGTTCCAAACCTGTATGAGTTTTTTTCTTCTTCTGAACACAAAAGAAGATATTTTGAATTTGATTGACCCTATTGACTTCTTTTTTTTTTTTTTTTTTTCTCCATACTATAGAAGTCAATGGGGTCCATCAACTGTTTAGTTACCCATATTGTTCAAAATATCTTCTTTCTTGTTCAGAAGAAATCCATACAGGTTTGGAACAACTTGAGGGTGAGTAAATGATGACAGAATTTTCATTTTTGGGTGAACTATCCCTTTAAACCAAAACAGTCTCATTACCCATACGGAAATGCAATATATGTTACATATATTACATTTCTGTATGGGTAGACAAGCCGTTACTCAGATTCTCTCACATTCTCTCACATTCCTCATGCCCCGCCCACGGCCACTGACTGACACTCCTGTATTACCATAGTTTCCGCCCACAGCGAGCTGTACGCTGTCCCCCATTTTCTTCATTTACTGACATCTGAGCCGCTGAATGCAGTGGATTAGTTTTATTTTTGAAGGGAATGTGCCACAGATCTGATATACACATACGTTTTCTGTAACGTTGCCTGCTATTTATGTTCACAGACATAACTGTGTTTATGTGAACTGTGTGTGTTTTTGACAGTTAAATTTTTTGACAAAACAAAAAATGTGAAAGAGAAGTTACTCATGAGACTTGACGTCTGACAGCCAGCTGTCTGTGTGCGTGTGCTTCAGATAAGTGCACTCGATCCATTACGATCCATTAGAAGTTTAAATTGATATAGATTTAAAATGCGTGGAAAAATAAAGTTTAATGATGAAAGAAAAACTATGCTATCCATTAGAGTGATCGCGATATAGAAGATAATCAAAACCAAGCAGATGTGGTGTTAATATTTGGCAGAGAATCTGATTGAGGCAGGAAATGTGATCATAGAAAGGGGGCGGGGCACAGCAGCTCATTTGCATTTAAAGGCACATGCACAAAAACAGCCTGTTTTTGACATGGGTATTTTCAACATGGATTTATAAATGATTTGTGAGGTGTTTTAATCTGAAACTTCACAGACACATTCTGGGGACACCTGAGACTTAAATTACATCTTGTATAATAGGTGACCTTTAATGGTTTACAAAATAAGACAGTGTCTTTACAATGAAAGTCATGTTTACTTTATGGTTCCACAGATTAAAAAGAAAATCATACATGTTTGTGAGTAATTGTCAACATTGACAATGTCAACATTGTCAGTTTGGAGTGAGCTATCCCTTTAAAATAAGAGCAACTACATAAAAATCTTCACTTCAGGGGAAGTACAACAGGAACTGTCATAACCTATGTTGGGGGCTTTGAATGTTGTCTTTGGGAATTATGATCCTTTGAGTTGGAAGTTAGATGAGCTTGTGCAACTAGCTTTAGCCGCAATGCCTGGTGTACCATTTACATGATGCTTGCATGTAAACACAGACTATTACCTGCATTAATGTTTAGTCTTCTTTTGTATGGTCAGTGTTTTATGATATAGCTAATAGCATAATTAGTGCTGCCTGAGCTTATGTAGTCTTCAGTTGTGGACTCTCCTCCCTCAGGTGTTGTTATCTGATGTACATGCTAAGGTTCAGTGAAGCTGGAGTGAAATCGTCTGTAGAGAGGGAAAGACAGCGTTCCCAGTTCTCCATCAACCAGCTGGGCCGTCTGAGGATCCCTGCCGAGTTCTGCCATTGCATTTATTTGTTTTTCTGTCTCTTGCCTCTAGGAGAGCTCGAGACATTTGCGTTCAGCCCTCCCAGCATGTCAGACGCAGAGAACACTAAAATTAATTTATCCATTGAGCGACAGGTTTCTCAATGCCCTGTAGAGATAGGAGAAATACACAATAACACTGTCTCCAATCATCCATGGAGTACAGTTTAATCAAGCTTTTGTTAGGCTATTATCAGTTTCAGATGGCCCGTGGTTATGAATATGTCTCATCTGTTCTACTGCCATACAGCTAATCTCCCGTAGCCGTGAAAGAGAAATCCAATGCAGTAAATAATGCAAATCTGTTATAAGCTCTCCAGTGTTTTTGTCCACGCAATTGAGGATTACTCCAGACACGTTAAGATCATAATGTTCATTGTCGTCTGGTGTGCCCAAACAGAGACATCTCACCCATGAACGTGTGGGGAGGGGAACAACAGATTGATTCCTCTTCAGATCCGGTGATCCGTGTGAAACAGTATGATGCATATTAGGGCAAAGGATTGAGAAGTGTTTCCCTGCAGATGAAATATGAAATTAGAAATCTGCTAGCGCTGCTGTCCAAAATGTTGGAGCTCCAAATCCAGGATGGATCTGATTCTGACATTGTCGGGGAATGTAATCATTTCCTTCCCTCTGTTTGTGTCTGCTGGGAGTAGACATTTCTCAGAGGAGCGGAGGGAAGTGGGGAAAAATAGAGAAAGAGATAAAAATAAAAACAGATTAGGGTCATTAATAATAGAGTGGAATTGGTCTGGCCTCTTTGTTGAAGGGATAGTTCATCTCAAAATAAAATAAAATTAAAATCTGTCATTATTTATTCACCCAAATGTCATTCCAAACCAAATTATTTAACAATGACTGGGGACTGGAGCTTTTAAGCTCCAAATCGGATGCAAATGCACCATAAAAATATCATAAAAGACGTCATATTTGACTCACAAGTTATTATATATATATCACACGATAGCTTTGTGTCATACACAGACAGGGCTGGATTTATCTCATATTGTGATGTTGGCAAAAGACATTTTAAGCAACAAGACACATAATTACATGTATTTAAGAATTGGAATAGCATATATTTCATGATATAGTTAACAAGTTTGGGAATATTTTGAATAAAAAAGGAAAATGAAATAAAAACAATAAATACATTACAAAAAACAATGACTAGTGCATTATGCATTATTTCTCCTTTTGTGTTTCACAGGAGAAAAACAAGACATACGGATTTGGAATGATATTAGTGTGAGTAAATAATGACAGAATTTCATTTTTGAGTGAACTGTCCCTTTAAAGCACCAGTCTTGTCTGACTGGATTCCAGGTTGACTAACCAGCAGAAGTAGGCCAGTACTGACACCAGAGGGTCAAAAGGAGACATTGTGTGAGGAAATCAAATTATTTTATACATTATCTTTGTTCCCAGGAGAGCCTAACCTTGCTATATTCCATGTAAGGTAAGATAGTGATGAGGTCACCTTCACTGGTACGATAGGCTCAGAGGTGTCTGCTGACACAAGCCATGTAGTACTGAGTGGTGTTTTATTGTTGCCGTCTGTGTTTTAACAGAAATTCTGAATGGAGGTGTGTATGTGGACCAGAACAAGTTCCTGTGTCATGCTGATACCATCCACTGGCAGGATATAGTGAAGAACGCCCGCCCTGATCACCTGGTTGTGCCGTCTAATAGCAGCAGCTTCTGTGAGTACTGTGGTGCAAAAATGGATTGTTACTACACTGTTCAAAAGTTTGGGGTCAGTGTGATTTTTAAATGTTTCTGAAAGAAGACTCAATAATTAATTTCAAAATGTTAATTGCAAATAATTAATTGCAAAATGTTACACAGTGACATACAGTGTGAAAAGTAAACATTTTGGAGACTGTTCCCACAGATTTTTTTTAATCATACAATGAGAGCAAGGAGCTCCAAGGGGGGTATACAAAAATACCTTTTTCCTTTTGTGTTCCACGTCTTTAAAAAACAACAGCATATGGTAAAAAAAGATAAGGGTGAGATTTAATTTTGGGGTTAACAATTCTTAAAAACTAATTTTTACAGCTTTTAATGAAAATTTGGAGAGGCTCATGTTATATACAATCAATCAATCAATCTTCTTGATCTGTTTCTCCCTCCACTGCCCAGATCAAGGGTGTTGAATTTGTAATCCGCTATAATCTCTTAGTGTTTTGGGGGAGGGATTGTCCTCATTGATTTTATTTAGTTATTTAGCGAGGTTATTTACATTAGCTGTTCAAAAAAAACAACAGGGAATAGGCAATGCTCCTTTCACCAATTAAAATGCAATCCTGCCCTTCCAGCCAATGTTTATCAATTGCTTTTTTCCAGTTCTTGTAACCTTCAGATTCGGTTAGAAGCAGCAGCGTGGGCAGTAAGGAGAAGCATAGAATGAACTTGATGGTCAATGTAAACATTAAAATGAACCAAATGAGACCTTGAGCGTCTCTGTCATTATTTGCTCACCCTCATTTCATTTTCAAATCTGAATGACATTCTCTTTCTAGTGGAATACAGGAAGAGATGTTTTGTTATTGTGAAATAATCTTCACAGTGACCAGGATCTTCCAAGCTCAAAAAGGAACCATAAAAGTGGCCTTTATAACTATCTATACCTCACAAGAAACTATTTTATATGAATTATAATGTAAAAGTCATATAGACTACTTTTATGCTGATCTTTTGTCCTCTTTGGAGCTCTACAGTGTGAAACACCATCTAATTTCCATTGCATGGTTCTGAGTAAGTGAAGACAGACTTTTCATTTAGGCTGAGCTATTAGAAAAGGCAATGGAGTGGCCCTTTCTCACCATATCACACAAAAGTTTTCCATGAATGAGAGAGATATCAAATGAGAGAGAGTGTAAAAAAGGGTGATGTTTAAAAGGGGAGATAGTCAAAAGTGCCTGGTCCATGTAGTTGAAGAGAGCAAGCCACTAGTGTAATTACTCTTAACTGAAGTGGAACAGGGACAGAGGACAACACTCCATCAGTCAGCCATGCTCACACTGCAATTACCCAACAGTCAATTAAGCTTGGGTGGCAGAACAGCCGCCGCAGATGAGTGTAGCAAAGCCATACGGGCCGTCTCCTCTGGGGCAGGGAGGATTCAGGCAGAGCTCCGGAAAGTCGGGGAGAACATTGTTCTGTCAGTCAGCGATGACTCTTCCCCACTTCATCAGAACAGGGTCAGTGCGGATGAAAAGAGTTCTATCCCAAAGTGGAATGATCCAGATTATGGTTACTGTGATTAAACATTACAACAGTATACAACGGCATAACGATAGTGTGATAAGAATGCACACGTAAAAATGAACTCGAAGTTAACTTTCTAAATGCACTGATCTTTCTGGTCTTATTTTGCAAAGTTGAATAAGTGAATGTTATTTCAAATAAAACAATTGTTTGTGTAATCTTTTATTAAAATGCATAAACTTGCAATAATTAAGTGTTTTGTCATTCCTGGTTGCAGGTCAGAGGTGTCATAGAGCTTGTAATGGACGCTGCTGGGGGCCAAAGGAGGACCAGTGTCAGAGCTGTAAGTGATTCACTAGTGACTTTATAAAGCAGGTCATTGTGAAATGATAAATGTACTTTCAGTTACCAGCATAGTCTATTAACCAATGTACAACACACGTTTGAAATAATGCCACCGTCCTTTCGAAGTTCAGAGATTTTCAGTC
The DNA here is from genome assembly GCF_024489055.1 of Chanodichthys erythropterus. Taxonomy (NCBI): domain Eukaryota; kingdom Metazoa; phylum Chordata; class Actinopteri; order Cypriniformes; family Xenocyprididae; genus Chanodichthys; species Chanodichthys erythropterus. Next base: position 22,849,988 of record NC_090234.1, read on the forward strand.
ATTGGCCTAGCGGTTTGCACGTGTGCCAGTGCTTTGAACTCTGGTGCTCATGTGGGCAATGTGAGTTCTAATCTCAGTATGAGTTCAAGTCCTTTTCCGATCAATTAGAAATTGTTTCTGGTCTTCCATGTACTATCTAGTGACAAAAAGACCAAAACTAAAATTTAAAAAACGTTAGTTGATAATGTTAGTTGATTAAAAAAAAAAAAAAAACAGTTGTTCATAATTGTTACTTCACAGTGCATTAACTAATGTTAACAAATACAACTCTTGATTTTAATAATGTATTAATTGTTGAAATTACAATTAACAAAGATTAATCAATGCTGTAGATGTGTGTGTGTGTGTGTGTGTGTGTGTGTGTATATATATATACTATAATAAAATATACTATATTTTATATAAATATACTATATAGTATAATATACTATAATAAAATTAAAATAAAAAACTAAAATTATATATATATATATATATATATATATATATATATATATATATATATATATATATATATATATATATATATATATATATATATATATATATTATTTTAGTTTTTTATTTTAATTTTATTATAGTTTTATTACAGTTTTTATTTTGAATTAGCTTTTATTTTTATACTTTTAGTTTTCAGGTTCTTTTTTCAGGTTAGTTTTAATTTTAGTTTAATTTTTAGTCATTTCATTTTGTGCTTTTGTCATTTTACTAGTTTTGTTTTAATATTGCTATTTGGGTTATATTATTTTTTAATTTCAGTTTTTGTTTCATTTTTTTATGTTTTTTTTTTTTTTTTTTTTTTTTAAATTTAATAATTTTATTAATTTAATTTCAGTTTATTGCCAAGGCAACATTTCTAATTTTAGTAGATTTAGTTTACATTTTTCAACTAATGTTTATATTTTATTTCAGGTTTATTTCAGTTAACAAAAATGTTTTTAATAGATTTAGTTAATGATAATAACCCTGGATTGGATGAGCCTCGCTCAAAGCCATCATGAAGATAAATGCACACATGACTGCATGTTAGTAGGCACCAAGTTGACTTCATTTTGGCTGATTAACTTAATTTGTGGAAATTTGTTTATCTTTTCATGATTGATTATTGATTGATTGAACTCATATTTCTGTTACAACCATTTTATAAAAGTATTTAGTCACTTTTTTTTTTTTTTTTTACCTTAGTTTAGGTGAGTTTAGGCAAAATCACTAGAACAAACAGCCTCTCATGGCTTATTGCTTCTCTTTTCTAATTTGATATTACATTGCATAGCAATGAGCTTCAAAGTTTTTGCATTCCGTACGTCTTTGTGGATAGACCCTTTTTGTTTTGTAAAAAAAAAATAGTCCCAAAAATTACACAAAAAAAAAACAAAACAAAAACATAATGATAATAATTAAAAAATAATAATCATAATAATGTAAATAAGTAGTCACTGTATAATAATATGTGAATAACTCAATTTTGACAAAAATGTCAGATGGAACCTTATAATTTCAAGGGGACAATAAGCATATTGTAACTTATCAACGTAGGATGAAGAAAAATCTCTCAGAAGTAACTTTTACTCATGAATATAATAACTAGACTCTGCAGAGACAGCCGCTAGAGAGAGGTGAAGAGTCGTTCCACTCTGTGAGAGTTCTCCAGCTTTCTCCACAGGACCGATCCGGCACCTCCAGCAGGCCGTGGCAAACCGCTGCCCTCCCAGTGGAGGATAATTGAAGATAGAGACGGGAAGCCTGACTCTTCCTCTCCTCTCACATGTAGCTTTGGAAACCAGCTGCACTTAAAACTGTCAGGATTAATTACTTTAGGTGCCTCAAAACTCTTACACGTAGACAGATACTCCGTCTCTCTCTTGCAGGCTTCCTCTCAACATGCTTGATCACAACACGCAGTAACTCTGATTTCCCCCGACGTGCTCGTATAATGCAGTCAAATGCTAAGTGAGACTGCTCAAAAACATGTCATTACCCCTGCCTCGAAAAGCTTGCTAATGCAGCCGTAAGGGTCTCTTTTTAAGGACAAAGCACTCGTAACTTGTATTGGATTTTTTTCTGCTTTAAAAAGAAACCATTTTTTAAATTTTCATATTAGAGAAAAACCTCTCATGGCAGGTCGTTTGCATAACGGTACTCTTATGTCATTAGCATGAGCTGGAGGAGATGGAACGTTAATCGGCAGGCCCACACAGAATCTGCGCCAGATCATTTCTGCAGAAAATTTCCACAGAATTCTCCATTCATTGTTTCATTGAATTTAGTGGATATTTTATAATAAATAATATATATTTTTGTATCCAATGGCAAGGAAAACTTTAAAGCAGCAGGAATTTTACCAGAACATGTACTTTTTACTATTTCACTTTTATTTTTCATGTTTTGTAGCTTGTTTTCCATAGTGGAAGAAAAAAAAAAAAACCTATACCAAAATGTATTTAAAATACATTTATTTCACACTAAGTATGGTACAAATCCATATTTACTGACATATCGCTTGAGACTTTGATATAAATATTATAATTAAACTTTATTTGTAGTACTTTTTTGTTGCACAATGCACCTTTCTTAATATCAAGCCTAAAATGTGTTTTAATATCACTATTAGTAAGGATAGTATGACCACTGTATAATATCAGTCTTTAAATGCAAGATACTTAAAGTTTACCTAATGTAAACTTGCAATAGTTCCAATTTAGCACAATCAAATATCCTTAAGTATATCTTTAGTTGGACCTCAGCACTACTTCCGGATAACTAAAGCACATTAAGTACAAAATTAGTTGTTCCAATTTAGCAGACTTTAAGTATATCAATTAAGTAGTATATCAAAAGTACAATTGCAGGGTATTTTTATTAAGTACATAAATATGTAAATGTATTTGTAGTATTCTTAGCATAAAATAAATGTATTTCAAATACATTTTGGTGTAATTTATTTTTCACTACGGTTGTCCGAGTTCTATATTTAAATTCTTGCCACAAAATTCTACAGATTTTTCCCAAAAAAAGAGCAGAGAGTCTGCTGTCTCTGTCTGGAGCTGCTAATGGTATTTCAGCACATCTATGAGACGATGTATCTGTATTCACGACAGTATCATCACACATATGAGCAGAGCAATTTCACTTCACAAAATGGCAGGAAAACTGTACCTGAAATTTGTACTACTCTGGTGATATCACCATTTATTCTTGTAATGGACAATCATTTTTATAGACTTTTCCATACAGTAAAATGGTTTGGCGGGTCAAGTAGGAGAATATGAGCCTTTTTGCTTCTCAAATACACTCTAATTAATCATAATGTTCTTCCTGCTTCCTCTTTCCTCTCTCTTCTGCAGATGTACCTGTCATTTCACTCTGTCCCTCCATCTGGGTACAAATACACTCTCATTCTTCTCACTCAGTTTTGTTTTCATTCCATCTTCAAGACCTCTAAGAGAAAATCTGTTATTTATATGGAGAAACCATTTATTTGAACAGGAGCTCCTGTCTCTCTGTGGCAGTGTTCTGAATCAAGCAAGCATACTAACAAAAATGGAACCTCATATGTAGTAAGCAGTCTGGAACAGCAACTCATACAAATAGCAAAGTGCACAAAAGACTAGAATCTTAATTGATTTCATTGTTGTTGTTAAAAGTGCCCCTATTATGCCTTTTTTAAGGTTCCTAATATTGTTTTGGGAGTCTCCTACAACAGGTTTACATGCATGCAAGGTCAAAAAACACTGTCGTTTTCTCATAATGCACATTTAATTTCACCTGAATTTTCTGTGTTTTGTAAATGATTTGTTAGAAGAAGTTCAAAGAATCACTCTCTAAACCCCTCCTTTCTGTGAGCTTACACTGCTCTGATTGGTCAGATGGCCCAATCCTTTGTGATTGGTCTACTGCACGCACCCATTGCCATAACTGAATGAAAGCTATCAATTCGCAAGACATTGTATACAATGTATGGCCAGAAAAGATGGCGTCGATTTTACCGCATCAATTCGAGCCCGAGTCCGACGATGAAACATCTGAAGTAGTCGATCAACCAGAAATTGATTTGCAATCACAACTGGAGTAGGAGGTTTCTGTATGGTAAGTGTCACCATAGTTTGTGTTATTTATAAGACGTGATAGTGGCGTCACTGTTATACTTTAAGTAGGTGCACCTGTGGGAACTGTATCAGAATGACAAGTGAAGCTGAAAAACTCTAAACATAAGATAAACATTTAAGCCAGATGTGTACACTGTCTTTTACGTCATAACTATTAACAAAGTAAAAAATGGCTATATCATTGTTTGACATTACAATACGGTGTTTACTGCTAACACAGAGAATACTTAAACTAGTTAGCGCGAACTAGCATCTTAACATCCTATTACAATACAGATAGAGCTCCACTCTACTGTAATAATGAACATGCAGAGGAAAAAAACAGTTTGTTTAACAGTTATGTAAGCGAACCTGACCGAGCTTTGTTGTAAACTCCCACGTTAGATGAGCACAAACTGATATGAAGCTGATGATGCATTACACTTTGTAAACAAAAGTCGTACTCCATCCTTGATCATTACTCCAAGTAATAAGACAGACAAGCTGCATTAATCGACTCATTTTTAGACAATATTGGATCCATATCTGAATAGCAGGACTACAGAAACGTGAGTTAGCCGGTTAGCAGGAGACATACAGACTAGTGTGTACATTACAACACATAACATACAAAACTACGAATTTTGAACGATCGCTTGAAAATATAAACATCAATTATTAATCAAGCTGGTCCAAATAAACTGGTCATTGATCCATATTTTAAGAGTGTTTTGTGAATCCTGCGTTAAACTCCCCGAGGTTTGAGAAGCAGTCGTCAGTAAAACGACGGGAACACAACAAAAGATTGTACTGCTGTGGTATTGTTAAAGTAAATACATTTTCCCTGGCGTCTGCACACGCAATAAGTGGGCGAGCAATATGCTAATGTTTCATTCTGATGTCACAACGAAACGGCTTGGGATTCGTTTTTACAAACGACTCATTTAATTGACTCAGAGTCGACTCTTACTTTTGAGAGATAATAACTTTATATACGGTGCACTTTTAGATTTAAAACTTTGCAGGATGTTTTCATTCACCTAGAGCTGTTACACACTACATGAAAGGTAATTTTCAAAAATCAATAATGGGGCACTTTAATGTAGATATATGCGTAGCACACATAAACATTGGATAGAACACTCAATGTTTAATTACATTGAATTATTTTATTAATACTCATCAATAAAATGTTATTGAAAGAATTGTACACTACCGTTCAAAAGTTTGGGGTCTTTTTTTTTTTTTTTTTTTTTTTAGAAATTCATACATTTATTTAGCAAGGATAATTGAATGAATTCATTAAATTAAAAGTGATTTTACATTGTTACAACATATGTATATTCTCAAATAAATTCTGTTGTTAAGAACAAAAATATTTAGCAGCACAACTTTGAGAATAATAAGAAATTTGAGCACCAAATCATCATATTAGAAGGATCTTGTGACACTGAAGACTGGACTAATGGCTGCTGAAAATTCAACTTTGCCATAACAGGAATAAATTACATTTTAAAATAAATTAAAATAGAAAACTATATTATATATATATATATATATATATATATATATATATATATATATATATATATATATATATATATATATATATATATATATATATATATATATATATATATATATATATATATATATATATATTCCTAATTTCCTTCCTAATAAAGAAGGAAACTTAAGCAGTTTTGAGGCTTGAATTGAGGAACCGATTAAGCTAATACAATTAAGGAAAGAAGGCTACCTTTTTATTTTAAAATAATTGGTTCAATTATGAAGTTTTATTTAGAGACATCATTGTTAGTTCCCAGCATGCTTTGTGTATGGCTGGAAATTGTAATCAGTATTCTTATGAATAATAATCATATTATAATCATGCTTCTTACCTTTTTTGGGACCTTACCTTTCAGGGCCACTTCACTAAAGCAAATAACAATGCTGGCATTATTTACTCATCCTCATGTCATTCCAAACTCATCTGAGCTGTTCTGTTCCATAGCACATGTAACAACATATGGGTTTGGAACAACACAAGTAAATAATAACAGAATTTTCATTTTTGGGTGAACTAAAAATTTTGCAGACATAAGCAGCTCACTAGGTTTTGGACCGCAGCCTGCTCTCTCTCTCTCTCTCTTTCTCTCTAGTATATTCTGATCTCATTTAGATAGTCATAAGCAAACCTTTGCACTGCCTCCACAAAGACACTACATGTCACCGCACTGCACCAGATAAGTCCCGTCTGTTCTCTCTCCTCTTCCCTCATCTCGCCGTCCTCACCTTCCTTCTCTCATCACGGCGGTTAAATCCGCAGCTTGCCTCGCCACCAGCCGCCTAGCTTGAGTAGTCTTAATTGTCGAAACGATAAGGACGAAGTAATTGGAGAACTGCACGACTGTGAAATGGATTCGAGTTCCATCTCGCGCTAATGAAGCTATTTACTAAGTTGAGAGCATTAAACATTCTTGTTGGATTTTCGCTGTAGCTTCCCTGTCATTTCTGCCAACTTAAATGTGTATTTCTCCTCAACCCAGTGGATACTGAGTAAATATTTCAATCTAGTGTATTCAAATAATGATTTTTTGAAGCATAATTAGATTTGGAATCAATTTGTGCATAGCTAAACGGGGATTACATCTAAACAAGAGCGGCGCTTCTTGACCTAAAATGTGTCTGCGCCGTAAAACACGGCAGTTGAGCTGCTAATGAAACTCTCAGAGGCTAAATATTCTGTGCTTTATGGTCTTCTGTGTACTTTATCAGATTGATGGTGTATAATTGCCAGAGCTGGGTGTATTTTAAAAAGCGTGTTTTGTGGCAAATGAATCAACATATCATTGCTCTTCTGAGTGGGCCTTTAGTTCAGTAAAATGTCTTTTGTTTTGTAAAATAGGCCATTTGGTGTCTATGCAGTAATGGCTTGCACTGCCAAAACGGCAGTGGAAAAGTGGCATTTCAGAGGAAGGCCAATTAACATCAATTGAATCTATTCATATTATAACTTTTATACAGTGCTCAGCGTAAATGAGTACACCCCCTTTGAAAAGTAACATTTTAAACAATATCTCAATGAACACAAAAACAATTTCCAAAATGGTGACAAGACTAAGTTTTATATAACATCTGTTTAACTTATAACATGAAAGTAAAGTTAATAATATAACTTACAGAACAAAGTTTTCAGTTTTACTCAAATTAGGGTGATGCAAAAATGAGTACACCCCACTGAAAGTCTCTGGAGCAAAGCTAAATTTTAGACTACAAATGTCTAATTTAACAAGAATTCAACCACAGGTGAGTCTAATTATTCATTACACAGGTGTCCAGCAGACAGTTGACTATAAAAGGGTGTTAAAACCCCTTCCCATTTCATGCTGTCAGCAATGGCACCACATGGAAGAGAAATGTCACAAGAGAAAGAAAATAATTTTTTTACACCAGAAAGGTGAAGGTTACAAGATCAGCAAAGCTTTACTTATCAGTCAGAATACTGTAGCAAACATGGTACAAAAATGTTAAAAAATATGGAACTGCAACCATCTCACAGAGACGTCCAGTTTGTCCACGGAAGTTAACACCTTGACAGGAGCGTCTTCTGATGAGAAGAGTTGAAGAAAATCGGCATGCAAGCTCACTGCAATTATCTAAAGAAGTAGAAAGAAAAAAATTATTTATATACCACTTATAGTACATTTGAACCCATAGTGTACTACAAGTGGTAGCTAAATATATTTTTTAAATACAGAAATAGTATATTAAAAGCACATTTTAGTTCATATTTCATGCTGTCTCAAAATAGCACAGTTGAGTTCACTTAGATGTTCTAAAGAAGAATTTTTAGTATATTAAGTACAAAATTAGTGCATGAAAATAGAGCACTTTAAATACATTATAGAAGTGTACTTTTTTTTTCACCTGGGAAGTTGAGCATCAATCTCCATCCAGCATCCAGTCTCTAAAAGAGGTCATTCTTGAAGAATGAAAAAAGATAGATGCAAAATGTTGCCAACTTGTTCATTCCATGCCTTGAAGACTTGGTGCTGTCATTAAAAATCATGGAGGCCATACAAAGTACTAGATGTAGTAGTTTTTGTTGTGGGGTGTACTCATTTTTGCATCATCCTAATGTGAGTAAAACTGAAAAATGTGTAATGTAAGTTATATTATTAACCTTGCTTTCATGTTATAAGTTAAACTGATGTTATATTAAACTTAGTCTTGTCAACATTTTGGGAATTGTTTGTGTTTATTGAGATATTGTTTAAAATGTTACTTTTCAAAGGGGGTGTACTCATGAGCACTGAGCACTGTGCATATTGTATTGATTATGTACCTTTTCATAGAGATAAAATCCTTAGCTACATTATGCAGGTTTTATAGCGAGGCTGTAATGACTAGAGGCACTTGTGAATGTAAATAGGTAGATGACCTTTTTCTATCAACATTTTAGTTTCAATGTTATATAAATGTACAAGGGAAAGTGTGTATAGATGCTGAGATAATAATTTCCAATGCCCTGTTTTACAGTTCTCTTGAAGGGTTCATATTAAACATTTTTCTATTATTATTATTATTATTATTTTCCCTAGTGCCAAGGTATTAAGGTCATCTCCCCTTTTTCTGGTGAAACACTTTACTCTTACTGTATATTGTTCTTTTTCCTGGTAATCGTATCTGCCTGACAATGGGTGGGCAATGTTTCTGATCACCCAGTAGGCATCAATGATGTGTAAACATGGATGATCATATAATAATTTATTTATTTTTTTGTGCAGTTTAGTTTCAGTAATTTCTCTTTTTTGTTTAATGAAAGAAGTGATTCAGTAAGCAGTGTGACTTTGCATAAATATTTAAAAGTATAAATATTCATTTAGCATGAGAACATAAAAACTTCATGTATAGTACTAAAATTATAAAAATATTTTTAGGTTGTTTTAGATTAAGTATAGCATGTTACCCAGCAGGACACTGTTTGAAATTTTATGTCACCATACCAAGATCCATGTACATCGGAATCCTGTCACACTTAGAGAGCCTTATGAACTCTTGATAAAGAATTAACATGCATTTGTAAGAGGCTGTATAGAGTGCAGTCAGCCCGAACAAGCTTGCACATACAAATGCGGCTGTGGAAATCCAATTACACCGTTTTACAAGCACCGTGTAACACTCACATTCATGTGGGGGCTGGTAGATAAATTAAAATGACAGTCTTTGTGATTTTGTACATTTGTTGCATCCCAGAACCACCACGATTCATAACGTAACCCACTGGCCATCAGGGTAAACTGTATTCTACTATAGCTAGTTTTCTCTTTCTGGTCAACATTTGTGATGGCAGAGGAACCATTTTAGGAGAATCTAACACACAAAGTTAGTTAAAGTTGACACATTTACAGCTAGCTAAAGGATGCATTAAACTGATCAAAAATAACAGTAAAGACATTTATATACACTGTTACAAATACACCTGTCAGGCATAACATTATGACCACCTTCCTAATATTGTGTTGGTCCACCTTTTGCTGCCAAAACAGCCCTGACCCATCGAGACATGGACTCCACAAGACCCCTGAATGTGTGATGTGGTATCTGGCACCAAGATGTTAGCAGCAGATCCTTTAAGTCCTGTAATTTGTGAGGTGGGGCCTTCCATGGGTCGGACTTGTTTCTTCAGCACATCCCAGAGATGTGATGCACGCACCGAGTTATACACATGATGTAAATAAAACATATTTCATCAGACCAGGCCACCTTCTTCCATTGCTCCATGGTCCAGTTCAGGTGTTCATGTGTCCACTGTTGGTGCTTTCGGTGGTGGACAGGGGTGAGCATGGGCACCCTGACTGTATTCTGACACCTTTCTATCAGAACCAGCATTAACTTCTTGAGCAATTTGAGCTACAGTAGCTCGTCTGTTGGATCGTATCAAACGGGCCAGCCTTCGCTACCCACGTGCATCAATGAGCCTTGGCCACCCATGACCCTGTCGCCGGTTCACCACTGTTCCTTCCTTGGAGCACTTTTGATAGATATTGACCACTGCAGACCGGGAACACCCCACAAGAGCTGCAGTTTTTGAGACGCTCTGACCCAGTCATCTAGCCATCACAATTTGGCCCTTGTCAAACTCACTCAAATCGTTACGCTTGCCCATTTTTCCTCTTTCTAACACATCAACTTTGAGGACAAAATGTTCACTTGCTGCCTAATATATCCCACCACTAACAGGCAGGGCCGTACGCAGGGTTTTATATTTACCGAGGTCACAAAATGTTGTTCCAGCTAGTGGGGTTCGGGGGCATGCTCCCCCGAGAAAATTTTGATTTCCTTGATGTACATATATGCAGTTTAAGACGTTTTAAGGCCAACAAATTGGATAACAATAGCTTTAAAACCATGTCAACAAATACATACATGCATGCACAGTTTTGAGGCAGCTTAATCGCATGTTTGGTAATTCCATGACTTCATTTACCTCAGAATAATGATGGTGCATGCCCGTAGTTTCTTTAGCACTTTAGTTAAACTATAATGCAGTAATATGCAGCACGCGAGCAATTCTTGAGTTAACGCTTCGAGCACAGTAGGCTATAGCCTAACAGCTGATTGGAGTTTTACTGACATAGCCTGACAACATCTCATCTGACCACAGTTCACTGTTGTTCAAATGAAGCTACATTTTCCGCGCTCGTTTGACTTGCACCTGGCGCTGAGCCGAAGGTGGAATGCGCGTCTGAAATTGTCCCGTTTGTTGTGGTCGTAAAGAGACATTTCTTTATAAACGCAGCGTTTTACTTGGCGATGTTTTAAAAAATATTTTTATTTTTGGTATTTTTTATGCTCTGTTGGTGGTTTGTGAAGTAGCAACACCTGGGGGGGGATTAGAGACGGTAAAAGTGAGTGGGTCCAATATCATTGGTCTTAAAAAGTGGGTGGGTCTTGTCCCACCCACATACAATGGTTCCGACGCCCATGGAAAATACAGACGACATATGGATTCGGACACGGACCGGGTTCTGTGTTTGGCATTGATCATCACTGCTGGATTTCAGCTTTGACTAATTTGAAAGTTAGGGAAAAAATACCGAGGACATGACCTCGTGTCCTCAATGGTAGATACGGCCATGCTAACAGGTGCCATGATGAATCAGTGAATCAGATAATCAGTGTTATTCACGTCACCTGTCAGTGGTCATAATGTTATGCCTGGTCGTTTGAACTTTCTGTTCATCAAAGAATCATGGAGAAAAAAAAAAAAAATGTATCACAGTTTCCACAAAAAAATATTAAGCAGTACAATGGCTGCAGAAAATTCAGTTTTGCCATCACAGGAATAAATTCAAATGTTAAATATATTAACATAGAAATGAGTTATTTTAAATTGTAATAATATTTCACAATATATCTTCAAATATATATATATATATATTATTTTTTTACCAAGCCCAAATGGCAAATAATACCAAATGGCAAACAATATTGAATCCATTTTTAATAGTAACTCAATCACACCCTTGAGTAAGGTTTATTACTATCCTAACAACGTAAAAAGATTTGCATTAGCCAAGCATTCGAATCTGCATTTGCATATTTACAGCATGTAAAGTATATTTCTGGCTTTATTTCAGAAAGCTCCCAATGCTCATTCAGCAGCTACACCAGAGATATATTCGACATGCCATATGGTAGAAATTACCGTGAATGTCTATATTCATTACTGTGAGTATCTCTAGGAGCAGGAAAGCAGCTCTGTTCCATGTTCACCATCACTCTGAAGTTAAGAGACCACACATCACCACTTGTTCTCTCTGGCTAGAGCTCTGTTTACTCACAGTACCACTCCTATGGCATCTAGACAGCTATGCAGCACGCATAACCTGATTTTGCTGAGTTCAGCATGTTCCCGGGTCAACATTTTTGTTGATCCTGGAACAACATTCAAATCAACCAATCAGATTTGAGGGACATGTTTACAGATTATGTCAAGTTTAGGCTTAAAATCATGAATTAGTGTTATGTAGTCTACATCAGTGTTGTTCATCTTTCATTTCCCTCTGATTTTTGGGATAACTTATGGGTAGGGTTAGGTTTAGGGGTAGGAATACGGTTAAGACTAAATTTTCAGACTGGAATGTTGTTCCAGGATCAACAAAATATGTTGACCCAGGAACGCATCTAACTCAGCAAAATCAGGATGTGCATGCAGTACGATGATGAAGCATTATGGTTAAACGTTTGTTAACACAAATGCTAATTGTCATCAGAAAATGCATTTTTCACTAACAGTTTCTGAACTTGTCTCTCTGTTTCTTTCTCAGTGACGAAGACAGTATGTGCCGAGCAGTGTGATGGCCGCTGTTTTGGGCCGTACGTCAGTGACTGCTGCCATCGTGAATGTGCTGGAGGCTGTTCAGGACCAAAGGACACAGACTGCTTTGTATGTCTTCACTTTTTTTGTAACACACCCACCCAATCATATTAGTAATTGCAGAATTTAGTCAATTAGCTCTGCCACTAGTTGATGCTTTAGCTCTGTGTCAACTAGTCACAGATCACATGACTACAGTTTGTTCTATATGGTGACAGCAGGACGAAAATTCCTCTGTCCACAAACTATGTCCTTATGTATTTGCGTGTTATAGTCAAATATAAAGTGGGGTTTCAAACTAAAGTCCACTAGCAATTTTTCTGTTTTCTGTTTTATGAGGGTTTTTATCAACACACACAATTTGATTGAAAAATTCAACTGAAATATTAACATGCATCTATATATATATATATATATATATATATATATATATATATATATATATATATATATATATATTAATTTGTGTAAAACCTGATGATCATGTTTTCCAGCAAGATAAATGTATGTCCACACCAATGCACAATGACATTCTGTTTATTATTAGCACACACTGCAATTATAACATCTGCCACTTTAAATGCTCAAGTTCTTTGACAGCCAATCAGAATCCATCCTGCTTTAGTGTTTTTATCGTTTATCAGCTGGAAAAAAAAAAAATTGTGATTCCAATTATGTCATACCTCTGTCTTTATTGTTATAGTTGTGGTGTGGACTTCCTTATTCTCTTAGAATTAGAATGAATCTTAAAACGTTATAGTTGTTTTTATCCTGTGAACATGATTTTAAACATGGTCAAAATGTCACAAATTTACCTACCTAGTGGCCTAGAAATTGTGCAGTGTTAGATGTGATAATGTTTTGTTTTCTATTTTTTTACAAAATTCTAGAATAGGAATAGGACTTTTAAACCTCACTGTGTTTGAAATTATGCAGATGAGAAATTAAAGTGAAACTAGAGGCATTGTGCTTGTAAGCATTGACTCATGACTAATCAACATCTTTTCCGGGTTACAAGTTGAATAGAACCCCGAACTTCAAATTTTACATCCAGAGTGAGCATACTTGCCCACACAACCCTCTTAGATGTCTCAGTACTGTATGTAATAATTTTTTTCCTCAAACACAAACACACACACACAGTCTGTCAGTCATCTATGGCCTTATCAGCATCCCATAAACCTGCAATTGTATAAGTGTTACAGTAACAGCGGCAGACCCATTCTGGCTCCCTCACCTTATCTGTGAGTTTTTGTTCAGCTTTGATATTCACTTCTGCAAAAGAGATCCATGTTGCCTACAGATGACTCGCTTTTGACCAGAAATCTCCCTATAGGAAACGTTCTTTGCACGAGAGATACCATTAAAATCTCATTTCCTCCCACAATGCTTTGCTGTGAATGAGAGTGGGGGCCACACCTCTGTAGCTCTTTTGTTACGTGCTGCCTGGGCAGATCCCGACCGTCTCTGACTGCTCCTCACTCCTTCAGCCCTCAGAGAAAGCGATTTATCGCACCTCTCCAGTTTTTTAATTAGTTATCCTCAGCTGTAATCATTGATATTGTACGTCGCAATTGTTCCCTTTTAATTGAAAAAGCACTTTGATGGCATGCATTGGGATTTGGATCAATTCATTCAATTTTTTTTTTTTCGTCTCAGCAACTCTAAGACAGAAAACATATATTTTCTCATGTTTCTTAAGTCTGATTTATAAAGTATAGAGCTTTTTCAATTCCTTTAACCTGTTTGAATCATTATTTATTAGTAGCATTGCTGCTTTATATTGCTTTTATGTAGTATTGGTGTTGGTTGACATTTTTTTGCAGGTTGGAGCTGATTAGTGGTGTTCTGGCACATTCTTCTATTGCATAATGCCCTTAAATGAGACTGTAAGAGGTTTCGTCAGCTGTTTTATTAAATAAATGTGTATAGCTGTCAGTAACCTTGTTTCCTTGTGTCCAGGCTTGCACTAACTTCAACGACAGCGGTGCATGTGTGACGCAATGCCCACAGCCCTTCGTCTACAACCCCACCACATTCCAGCTGGAGCACAACCCACGGGCTAAATACACATATGGAGCCTTCTGCGTCAAAAAGTGCCCACGTAAGACAGAGAGAATGAATACAAACCTGTGTATGCTTACGCACACGGTTCGAGCTGGATCTTTCACTCACATAAATGGATATCAGGTGTCACGTCTAGGCGCGTTCACAAGCGGGCATGTAAGCATGTTTCAGATTGAATGCAAATGAGGCGAATCGGCTGCACCTGAGTCCTCGCGCTCCTCTGAGCCCCTGATGTGTTGCGGCCTACACGTAAAGCCCCAGGAGTGAGCCTGTCTGCTAAATCTCACTCAGATTCTTGACCTCTGTTTTCCCTATTGACTTAAGGGAGGGTAAGAAAGAAAGAAAGAAAGAAAGAAAGAAAGAAAGAAAGAAAGAAAGAAAGAAAGAAAGAAAGAAAGAAAGAAAGAAAGAAAGAAAGAAAGAAAGAAAGAAAGAAAGAAAGAAAGAAAGAAAGAAAGAAAGGGGTCTTCAACCAGGGATCTGTGGCGGTTCTGCAGGGGGTCCACCAACTATTGTTTGATCTCAAAATAATTAATTTGAAAATATTAAAATATGCGTTAAAACAACATTAAGTTAACCCCCACGTTCTGTTGAGAATTACTTTATTTTTATTTCAGACACAATAATATATGTGTAAAAATTAAACTAAATTTATTTTCCCTTCGCGTTAATGCGTTTTTTCAGAAATGTGATTGGGATGAGTTTTTATTATTGTTTCTTTCTTTTTGACTGAGTTTGACACCAGCAAAAGCAATCTATATAAATGAACAGTGTGGACACTAATTAGAGAACTGTAGCATCTATGCATATAATTTTGCATTTTAAAACTGGCGTCCACAAACATATACTACCATTCAAATGTTTGGACTCAGTAAGATTTTGTTGATCAGAAATGACAGTTAATTAATTAAATTGACAAAAACTGATAGTAAAGACATTTATAATGTTACAAAATATTTATAATAATATGAAATGTTTCTTGAGCAGAAAATCTGATGACTAGAGTAATGATGCTGAAAATTCAGCTCTGTCATCACAGGAATTAATTACATTTTAAAATGTATTTATTTATTTTTTTTAAATTCACAATATTACTGTTTTTACTGTATTTTTTGATCAAATAAATACAGCCTGGTGAAGCTAAGAGACTTAAAAAACATTTAAAAAAAATCTTACCTACCCCAAACAACCTTATGTAGAGTTATGAATTTTTATTTTTAACAAACCTGATACGTCAATCTTCAGTACACTGAAAAAATAAAACATTGGTTCAACAAAAAAATAAAATATATGTTAACGTTTTCCATTAGGATTTTTAACTTAAGTCAATTGGGAGAATTATATTAATTCAAAACAATATTTTGAGTTGATTCAACATAATGTTTTAAGTAAGGTGAAGACGTTTTTTTGCCACAATAAAAACACATTTCTAAGTAACATGAACTTAATAATTGTCAACATGAATGCAACTATTTAATTTGATCCAACATAATGTTTTCAGTAAGGTGAAGACGGTTTTTTGCCACAATAAAACGCATTTCTAAGTAACATGAACTTACCAAGCACCGCTTGTCACCATGATGGTAACTCTCCAAAAACCCACATTAACAGAAACTCTTCTAAATTAGCATAACAAAACACTAATTACTGCTAAATCTCCCTTACCATTAATCTTGTGCAAAAAACATTATATAACACTTAATTTTAGCATTTACTCTCCCTTTCAAGTGCCATGGGCAAAGCATGATGGGAAATATAAATCCCAGCCCAGTTTCATTAACTTAAGTTCGTCTAAATTAAAAGAAGTGTCCATACAACTCAAAACAATGAAACACGTTTACACGTTATCAGATTGTATTTTACATTAACAGAACTTAAAATTAAATACATTTTTGATTAACTGAAAAGGTTAAACTATGACAAGTCATGATAGTATATCGAATCAGTAGGCATAATTTGTGTCATCCAAGCTCAATAAAATAACAATTACAAGTAAAAAGTCTAACAGCATTTCAGAACTTGATTTTTTATTTCACAACAATATATATATATATATATAAGTAATGACTAAAGGTCCCCTGAATTAGTTTTTAGAGTGTTTGTTTTTGAGGGGTCTCTGAAGAGAAATCAAGTGTAGCATTAGTTCTGGCAGGTCACGTTAGGTGAGCTCACATCAGCTGACCCACTTCAACCTATAGGCATACAACGCCTGTCATAGCATTCCTGTAGGAGATAATTACCCTCCTCCATCTCCAGCTCCTCCTCTCATGCAGTCAGGACTCAGCCTCTGATATACCTCTTTGAATCAGACTCATTTTTCTTGAATAATGTTGTTACATTAAATCAGTGTCATTAGAACATAAATGATATCTGCATATGTTTGTTCTGTTCTGTTTACTCTAAGGGGGGTCATTGCTGCATGAATGGGCAGGGAGTTTTTACCCAGAATAGAACCATACCGCCAATTCAAACTGTATGCTAATTGTCCATCATATTTGACGATAGTGGTCCTGACAGAATTTCCACATTTATAAATAACCTGATAATATCAGGGAATTTTCAGACTTGGTTAAGTCATGGAAATGAACAAAATCCTAAAATATTTCATTGGCTAAGAGTAGAAATAGCTCTTTTTGATTGCAATCTCTATAAGTCAAGGAAAAATCATGGAAATTCATTGGTGAAAAAATTTAGGAATTCCACCCGAGACCCCAAACAGAAGATAAACTTAATTTCAACTATGTTTCAAATGTTTTATTGTCCAACCCATATTTAAATGAATTAAGTAAAAACTAAAATGTGATGTACAAGTACATTTTAATGTTTTAATGGCTTTGCAATGTCAGCAT
Source organism: Chanodichthys erythropterus (assembly GCF_024489055.1). Classification (NCBI taxonomy): domain Eukaryota; kingdom Metazoa; phylum Chordata; class Actinopteri; order Cypriniformes; family Xenocyprididae; genus Chanodichthys; species Chanodichthys erythropterus. The sequence goes on from NC_090234.1 coordinate 22,867,375, forward strand.
CATATCAAAGTATTATATATATAGTACTATATGCATGCATATGATGCAACACTCAGTTCTATACAATATAAAACAGAGCTGACTGTGAATAGAATAGTTTCTTATAAACTGGCCTGACTTCTTTGAAGAGAAGAGAACGGGGAAAGAGAAAGCAGCATCAAATAATGAAAGAGAGTTGTGATAACTGTGATGATACGTGAGCACGAGTGCCATTATTCCCCCTTGCTGGGCCGCCACTGCTGCAGAATGAAGGGTTTGCACACTGACAGACACCCACTCCAGTGCTCAGTCCATGATGAATGTTATCGTGCAGTACTCAGAGAACCGTCCCATAACCCTAACTGCCTTGTGCAGTCACACAAGGCCACTTCATTCAATGGTACAGCTCTGAAATCCTCAGTTTGGTTGTGTTTCACTAAGCTGTCAAGTGAGGGTTGTGTTTTTTACCCAGGGTTAAGGCCTGTACACACCGGTACGAATATCGCACGTGATTATCGCCGACGAGACTAAACAAAGGGCGCCAATTTGAGTGTGCACATCGACGCGAAAAACGAGAGGCGTAAAAGCATCATTTAAAAAAAAAAAAAAAAAACGCCTCGGGTTCGTTTTTTGGTTTGACGCGCTGCGTTAAAAACTGGCCGACCAATGAGAGTGGCGCTTTTGTTCACGTCCCTGGAGCTGCTGAAGTTACAGTAAAACACAACTTGGAGGCGCTCAAGCACAAAACTAGGGAGCTGATTGAGATGCACACTATCGGTGCTCTGCCACTTCTTTGCCACACCAATAGATGTGTATTATTTCTGTATACTGTTTGTTTTTTCCCTTTACATTCAAGAAATATAGTTAGGAATGTCTATTTCATAAATATGTTTATTTGCACTACAGTTCACTGGCACTATATATACTGTCATTACTTTATTAATATCATAAATATGTTTATTTGCACTACCGTTAAGCACAAGCGCCACATACTGTCAGGGAGTTAAATTGCACGTTCACTCTGCGCATCGCCAGTGAAAATCGCTTGGGTATGAACACAAAAAAACCGTCTCGAAACGTCTGGCGATAAACACGTGCGATATTCGTCCTGGTTTGTACAGGCCTTTATTCGTTCTTTTGGTGTCACGTTAAATGTAATGCCACAGTAAGACTCTGAGATTCACGTTACATGTAAGAGGCGAAGAGAGACGTCTGCACTTGAGAGCTCCATCTTCTTTTATCTGGCCCTCTGTGAGCCCTCTCTCCTCTCTGGTGATGGATGTCACGTTGCACAGTCACCGCCGGAAATAGGCTCTTTCCACACACACATGCCACAGTCCCCGTTGTATTTGTGCAGATGTGTTAATGGTTTTTGTCTGAGAATGGATATTTCTTCTCTGCCATTACAAAATGTCAATGGCCTTTTTCACAGAGATTGCTTAGAGTTTGTTCAGGGGCATGCTGCCGTCTGACAGTTTGTTCTGCCTCTGTGTGTGGCGTGACAGATAACTTTGTGGTGGACCACAGCTCCTGTGTCAGAGCCTGTCCCAGCAACAAGATGGAGGTGGAGGAGAACAGGATCAAGATGTGCATCCCCTGCACTGATATCTGCCCTAAAGGTGATCACACACTTCTTTAAAGGGATAGTTCACCCAAAAATGAAAATTCACCCACAAGTAGTTCCAAACCTGTATGAATGTCTTTGTTCTGTTGGGGGGATTTCATTTTTGGGTGAACTATCCCTTTAATGCTCACAAAAATGCTACATTTACTATGATGATAGCCACAAAACCAAAATTTCAGTTGTCAGTGAAATTTCATAATCTGATACCAAAGCAAAAACTTCAATGCTATTGAATACACTCCTTAATTTATAATAGTATTATTTTATTATTATTTATATGCTATATATTAATATTTTGAATTAGTTTTTTTCAGTTTTAGTTTTAATAATTTTACTAGTGTAGCTTAAAATTATTACTAGCTGAGGTTGACCTGGTTTGTTGCTGACCATCTAGAGTTGTTTTGGCCTGTTTTTTTCCCCCATTAGCAACTAAATCTCCTTCAACCATTGAAAGATGCTTTCTGAATTGTTCTGTCATTTTGTGCACTGCATTTATTTTTTTCATGACAGAGGTGGCAAACACACCTGCGTTGGAGAATAAATAACTATTAAATTAACAAATCTTTATCCATAGTGTGACACTAGCTTCACTGTTATCAGGATAGTGCAGCCTTTCTAATAAACAAGCTACTTCCATTACAACAAGCTACTATCCATTATGCAGCTGTGTATTGTGACAAAACACTGCATCACAGTACATGCATTGTGCACAGTGAAGCAATAAACTAAAAAATTAATTATTTAAAAAAATTAAATATTTTAAAAAGATATTGCTCCATTAAATAATTTAACTTATTTTGTTAGTAGCTTGTAGCATACTACTACTTTTTAGAGTAGCCTGACTTTAACTTGACAATTTCAAATAACGAGTACCTCGTAGTTTAGCAAACTAAAAACTAAAATTTTAAACTAGCTTCCTCATCCCTGTTTTTCAGTGGTAACAGTAATGTGCTAAGAATAGTATTTTGGTGGGAACCCAATTGCAAACCAATTTCTGAAAGTGTCAATTGACCAGACATTAACCATTCATTAATTATTCTTTCTCTCAAAGTTATCAAACATCACTTGAAATTTTTATTCTGGTTTATGTTATAGCATGTGATGGGATTGGCACTGCCAGCCTACAGACAGCTCAAACCGTCGACTCCAGCAACATCGACAGATTCATCAACTGCACCAAGATCAACGGAAACCTGGTGTTCCTCATCACAGGCATTAAAGGGTGAGAGTGGCTCCTTCACGGCCTCTGTCGGCTCACTTCACAGCCATTGCACTCTGCTTTACAGCTGAATATCGGATATTGGATTGTCGGAAGCCATTTGACCTATGCTGCTTCTTTTTACCTGATAACATCAGCTTTAATGATGCAGGAGGGGATTCATGTGGAAGAAAAGCTCTAGAGAAACCATTCACATCATGGCTGTGTAAAAAAAACTACAGTGGTCAGTTTAATAGCTCACATAACAGTGCCGTTAACACACTTTGCGAGTTTGGACAGTCAAGCAAGCCCTACGAGACCTTCTACTGACTCTCAAGACAATTGCAGTTAATGTGATTTTATATGAGAAATGTGCTGCCCCCTCTTTATATAAGTGCTGTGAAATATTTGATTGTCAGCTTGTCAAGAAGCCATTTGACCTCTGGTTGACCTGCTCCCTCCAGTGGCCTCTTTCTGATCCCACTGCGCCTGATTGGCCGGCCTTCTAACCCCATATAGCTGACTCTGCTCTTAAAGAGCAGTCCAGGACCAGCAGCCGTAGCATGCTGGGAAAACCCATGTGCACACATACGCACATCCTGATAGGCATGCAGATGACATCATCTCCATCACAAACTGTGATATGGAGTGCACATATTTCTTACATGTATTCCCATGTGCACATTCTCACACATGACAAGTCAGCAGGTGTTCTGGACACGTCCTCCCCGAAGATCTTCAGCTCAGTGGTGCTATTAAAACCTGCTGTACTGCTCAAAAGAACATTATAAGGCATGGAGACTTAGAAAAGATCTAGAAAATGACTGGGATGGATGTGGTCAGCAGACACTGGTTAAATGCTTTTGTATTCATAATCTGCACTTCTGGACTCTCTAATAATATTTTGTGTGTTTTTTTTTTTTGCAAATGGGCTTCCCACGATTACCTTTAGAGCTTGTTACACGATCAGCTTCACCTGGTAGCAAAATGCCAGGTTTTTCTTGATTTCTTAAAGAAATTATGTGGCTCTCAGTATGTTCTTAGCATGATGTGTATTTGCATCGATCTTTGTGTGTGTTACAGGGACATATACCACAACATAGAGCCCTTGGATCCAGAGAAACTCAATGTGTTCCGTACCGTTCGAGAAATCACTGGTAAGTCAAGTTAGTTTTATTTGGATTGGGCTTTTACATAATAATATAACACATATTGTTTAATGCATCCTTGAAAAATGTATAGTGCCTTACAAACACAAAGCTAGCAAGCCAAAAATGACAAAGAAGAAACCTGAAGAACCAGCACTCAATAGGGAGAACCTATTCTTCTCTTGGCAGGCAAATATTTAAATAAATTTTATATGCTAATATTGACTGGCTACATCATGATTTTTTATTTATTTTGTGTTTATTTATTTATCTGGAAGTGACTTATTTGACCTTATTGTAACCAAAGTCCCTTTAGGACAAGTCATTTCACTTGGCAGCTATCTTTGAAATGCCTCTAGGGCATGCAAGTGCAGCTCCGATCTCTTTGAATGGGGAAACACCAAATTCTCCAAAGCTGTTCACTAAGCTTTCGATTAAATTTCATATTTGAAATCACCAATGAAATCTGACAACAACTGTCACATAAATGTTGTTTCTAAATGCTCAAATAATGACAAAAAATGCATTTTTCAGGCTAGATCAATCTAATGCGCATGCGCAGTCCTAAACATGTGTCTCTGTAGGAAAAGGCACTTCTAACGGCAGCTGCAGTGACGCGATGACTTTACCAATCCGCGATTGTCTCTTAATTAGAAGGCGGGACTTATTCCGCTATACTGCACATTGCCCTTTCTCCTATTCTTAATAATAGGAGTGTGCCGTCTTTCTATATATAAAGTCTTTGTTGTAACTTGAGTTGCCTAAACATTATAACTTCATCTTGTTCAATGCAACATGTTGGTCGCCAAGGTATTTATATAAATATTTAAGTTTTATTTGAGTTTTTTTCATGTAATGCCTATTACATACATTAATGTTTAATTTCTTTAAAAAAATGACTGAAATGTGTAAATATAAATATTTAATTCAAATTAAAAATGAACAGTTTTACCCAATATTTATATATGTTCATGCTTATTAGAGTATGTGCTAACACAAGCACTGCTTACTCAAATTCTGTCAAGTTATATTTACTGCACACTTTGCATGATGAGCATTATGTAACACATTAAGGCCCTGCTTACACCTGGTATTAAGATGCATTTTGATTGATCAGATCACAAATAGATAAGAAAGACATTCCCGTTTACACCAGGTGGTTTAATCCGTCTCTTTGTCCACTTTCAGCCACTTCTGTCCCCATATAGGGCAGCTATATAGGGGACAGAAGGGGATTTCTTCAAGGGGAGGGTCTATGTGCGGCTAAGTCTATGGGCTTTTTCAGACCTTTTAATCTAAAGGATGAAATAAGCTCACGCAATCTACGTATGAATGTGAAAGGAGACAACAGAAAATTACTCATACAAAGAGTCTCCACAAGACCACAACGAACAAAGTGAGTTAGAAATCAACAATGGTAAGAGAACATTGTGCTTAATACATTTTTCATCTTCAAATCAAACTTGGTTCTTCAGCCGACAAAGTTTAAACCCCATCTTGGTAGCACGCTTTCCATAATGTATACGCATTAAGCCGGGCACACATTTAATGACTAGCTAAAACATTCACAGCGATTGTTTCCTGTGACTGAAGCAGATTTATATACTTACACATGGAATTTGAACACCGACTCTTATCACAGACTGAACGCAACTGGCTCTGACTGGACGCGTTTGAGCGCAATCAATCATAAGTATCGATTTACATTCATAATCGACCTTACAATCGTTAAGTGTTTACCTTAGAAGGTAACAGACAGAGGACAGCGAGACAGCTTCCTACATTTTGGAACACTCCTTAACTCATGCTTCCATAAAGAAGGGCCTGTAAAATAAAAATAGCTGATTCACATGCCCAGATTTACATAATCCACCTGTTTTATTGAAGAGTTACATCAAAAACACATGGAGCAAAGCAAAGAGGAAGATCTAGTGCGTTTGTGCATTTGTAGAGGTGTTTGTGGCATGTGTGTAAATGTGTGTGTTTGTACGAGTGTCCGTTTCTTTGTATCTCAGCGGGGAGGCCCTATATATGATGAATACATGATGAGGGAGATTTCTCCAACTGAAGAGAGCTTCCCATAGGAGAGCAGGACTCTTGGCTCATAAGAAACATGAAAGCAGTTGAAAACACTTCTCTCTCTCTCTCTCTCTCTCTTCCTTTCACTCTTTATCTCTCTCGCTCTCTCTTGCTGTGGTGACAGCAAAGAGGGCTTTCCAAGTCAGTGAGGCATGCATGTCAGGCTGTCACATCTATATGCAGGTGGCCACAGTTTCTGACAGAGCAACGTCTTCACTGGAAGGTGTTATTTCTGCTCTGTGACCCCCAGCTTGAAGACTTTGACAGATCCAGAGGCTCCTACTCTATGTATTTCTTTACAGTGGGTTTTTAAATTGAATGTGTTTACTTACTCAGTTTGACTAAATTTGGTGTACATTTTGGATCGAAGATCGCCAACACGCTTGAAGAAGGTTGTCTAGCTGTGAGAAGTTGCAGCTGAAATGAAAGACTCTTCAGATTGATGTTATTTAATTTTTGTTTGGGTGCATGATCAGTATGACTCCCAGTAAACCCCAAACAACCCTGACTTACATTAAACGATCATTTCACAGCCTCAGACGGATGTTTCGTCACTAGTATTTGAAGATTTGAGGAAATGCCTGTGGCTCTTGCTGGCACTGCCTTCAGCTCAAGCCCTGTGTGAATCATCTCTCAAAAGAGATGGACAGAAGAGGCTGACCTGATTTACCCCCAAGTCTCAGGACTTGAGGGAGGGGGTTAGCACTGGGACATACAACTGAAAAATGATCAATATTTTCTAATAGGAAAAATATATATATATATATATATATATTTTGCAGCCTTTTGATGACGATGATGTCTCATATATTTCTCCAAATTTATTTATTGTATTTTGTCAGCCAGAAAAATATAACACAAATCTAGTTTAAAATCTAGTTTTCCACACTATTTTTTGTTAAATGATTATTTGAAAGATGTTTAATATTTTTAATAATTGGATAAATTATTAAAAATATAATGTTGAACAGCATTTATTTTCGAATTAGAAAAAAATCGTAATGTTATAAATGTCTTTACTATCAATTTAACAAATCTTTGATGAATAAAAGCATACATTTCTTTAAAAAAAAATATTGCTGACTCCAAACTTTTGAACAGTATTGTACTTTATATGCACTGATATAACAATACTGTATACAGTAAACTGCATACAATACGGTATATGCATAAACATTTCTGAGTTATGACCTAGATCCTAGCCTTAGGAACACGTTGGTGCACATCTATAAACCCTCTGGTGTCGGCAGCTATGTTTTGTGTTACTCAGACTCATTTGCAGCAGTTCCCTTTGTGATTCTTGTGTGTAATTCATTTGTGGGGCAGCATTACTCTCCTGATGTTAGTCTGGAGCCGACAGGTGTTCGCTGGGACCTCGTTAGCACTATTATCATGATGAAGTCTCGCCTCCACACGTAAAATAAACAGATTACAACACAGACAGGCAAGCGGCCCACTCTCAAGGCACTGCACACACACTCTCTTAGACTTCCCATCGCACAGTTTTGTCATTAAGGCAATTAGTGTCAGCAGACACCACGCTAACGACACCTCACTGAGGCACTTCCTCTAATCTGCTTCCACAACCTTTGACGAAATAACTCAGGCAGCGGAAAATGCAAATGCTGAAGCGTTTAACCCCATTTCAGCTCTGAAACTATCCATTTCTAAGAGTGAAAATCGTGAAATTTTAGGCTCACTTTTTGCAGGTTTTGCATTAATAAACAGTCTGGCTATCAACAATGTGAATAGAGTTTATCTGATGTCAGAATATATCAAATTTAGATGATTTATGATTTATTGATGCCATTCTCTCTCCAGAAAACCATCACCGGAGGCAAATGTCTTAATCAAATGGCTGCATTAATATTTACTGTAGTCTTTTCCGGTAGACATGCTAATGAGTGTGGAATCTAAACTTTTATATCCAAAATTATAATGAACCACAACTAAGCAGGCCAGGAATGATAACTACAAGTTTTGGCCTAGAGATATGACCATAAACTCTCAGCAGGAATAATATTTATATTAGTTTCTTAACATAAGACTGCTATTGCTCAAGCATGTCCCTCTGAAAGTTATGAATTAGTTTGAAGGCAATCAAATATCAGTTATTACTGGAAATATGCACCATCCAAGCTTTGCATTGTTAAAGTAATTTGAGTAATTTATGTTCTCCTTGTCCTCTTTTTTTCTTTCTCTTGGCCTGTTTGTCTTTTCTTGGTGCATGCACAGGATTGTTTTCCCTTCAATAAATTATTAATTTGAATCCATTATTAAAATGTCTCCTTGATCTATAGCTATCAGAGCTTCAATCTGCATTAAATAAACGGAGATAGATGCAGGATATGGGAATAAAATAGAGGCATTATAAAGTGGTAATATTTCTCAAATGACACAATTGTTTGCTCAGCACTGATCATCCACACTCATTACTAGCTTTAATAAGCTACACGAGGGAGCTTTTTTTTCATGCTGCAATGAAAGTAATGCATTTCTCTTAATAATAACTGTAGGTGGCACCATGTCTGCTATGTTGGCTGATCATTTGACTCACTGTATGTGTTATCCTGTGTTTTCCAGGTTTTCTAAACATTCAGTCCTGGCCAGAAAACATGACTGATTTGAGTGTCTTCTCCAATCTGGCAACCATCGGAGGCAGATCTCTCTACAGGTAAGATCTAGGGCTCACCCTTTGTTGCCAACTCCAGAATTAATTAAAAATTAACGTCTGTTGCTGTCTTCAAGTGCACCTGGGAAACTCGTACTTCCGAGTCAGGTGTTCGTTATTACGACATGTCACACGTTCATGTCGGAAACATAACACAGAAGTAGCCTATACAAAACAAAAGAATTATATTGTGAGCAGTGAACCCAAATAACGATGTACACCTGAATTCAAAATGATGAAAATTATTCATTTCTATCACTTCTATCACTTACTTGAAGCAAACCGTGAAAGTCGAGTGAATAACTTTGCATTTGTTGTCTTTCCGCGGTTCTGTAATAAAACCTTAAAAATAATTGGAATACAGCATGTGAAGTTAAAATAACTCACAAAATCATTCATTATAATTCGCTACAGACTTGTGTTCCGCTTACAAAATTTTGAGCCTGTTTGATGTGTTGTGCCTTTATCGTCGATGTTAAAGAGGTGGCTAATGAATGTTTATTTAAAAGAGATGTTCAGTTTCTATTAATCATGGCATTTATTCATCAAATGGTAATCTGCAGTATTATCATTTGATGACTATCTAGCCTGTAAGCCTGTTAAATTTAGAGCTGTTTAAACTGTAATTTTGACTACTTTTCTATTATCTCCTGATTTGCATCATTCTTTTAGTAAAACAGTGCAGACAGCATGTGCAAATGCGTAATTCATTCTTAGTGAATCCCCTCTTTCGTGTTTTCTAAAGAGGCTGAGGCTTTCTTGCCAAGAGTTCAAAGAGTACAAATGAAAAGCTCTATTCACACAGTGCAACACCCATTTGCTTAGAGTTAAAGAGTCAGGAGAGGCAGAAGGAGAGCGAGAGCACAGATCCGCCAGTCTGTTTTAACATTTGTGGGTCATTTGTTGAAAGCTCTACCACTGTAGTGATTACCGTTTGTCACATGATGTACTTTGTGTCTGACACTGGCTTTCTGCCTGAAACACAGAGAGAGAAATGTAGAGAGAAAGAGAAACAGAAGAGAAGTCTCCGAGAGGCAGATCGGCGAGATGAGAGCGATGTCAGTGTGTAAGTGCACCTGCACGTTCTGCCGCAGCTCTCTGACTCTCCGCTGACGGCCGTCTCAAAGCCCCTTTGATGTGCTCTTCAGCACGCCTGCCTGTGATTAAAAACACTGTTGTGATTACGCCTCAGCATTAACCGATCTCATCACATCTGAAGTGGGAGATCCTCTGCGACGCTAGATGGGGGATGCAAGCTAAACACTTGCTTTACACAGGCAACAGCATCTCTCATACTGACAAATCGCTCATGCCTTTTGTTCACGAAGCCATCATTTCAGCTTTCTTTGTGTCAGATCTCATTCTTTTGTTTCGTTCTTACTCATACGGATCTGATCAAGTCTCCAGGCTAAAAACAGTCTGGTCTTATGATTGTTTAAAATTGTGGCTGTTAATTTAATGTGTTAATTCAGTTTGATAAATTGTTAAAAAAGTAAGGTAAAATGTTAATTTATATATACTATATAGTTTTAATGAAAATTTTATATTATATTATATTTATTTAGGTAATTATATTCATATATAAAGCCCTCAAATGTTTAATTATTATTTTGTAATAATCTATTTTTTATTTTGTAATGAAATTTTTAATACATTTCTGTGAGTTGTTTGTTTATTCACACACAAACAAAAAAGTGCCTCATGGATGGATGGATGGACGGATGGATGGACGGATGGATGGATGGATGGATGGATGGATGGATGGATGGATGGATGGATGGATGGATGGATGGATGGATGGATGGATGGATGTGTCTGTCCCCTGCACTTTTAATAAAGCGTAAATTTATCCCAGCACTTTTTTGGGCAAGTGTGTTCACATAAAGGCCAATGTGAATAAATCTTGATTTAACTTCAAAGAGACAATGATAGTTGTTTTAGTTACATTTTAGTAACTAAAATGAGGTGATCTAAACATTATGGAGCGCTCACTCTCATGTAATGTATGTTTCATTCATACTGGAAGACGGAGGGTGCTCTCTCGCAGAATGTCCAAAATGGTTTTGTAGAAGTAATTCAGCTATGTGTATTCGCTGTAGCAGCAGCTGAATAAAATGCAGAAATCTATTATTGACTGATGAAACGTGAAGAAAATAAACATGATTGTGACAAGATATGGTTTATGTGGGTTTTCCAAGCAATCTCGAGGTATTTATTGACAATAAAGTATATGAATAATGCAGTGCTAATTGACAAACTTTTCAGTGTTTTTGAAAGAAGTCTCTTATGCTCTCAAAGCCTGCTTTTTTTTAATTAAAAAAAGAAAATACAGTAAAAACAGTAATGTTGTGAAATATTATTACAAATTAAAATAGCTGTTTTCTAGGTGAATATACTTTAAAATGTATTTTGAATATGTTGGGTTTTCAGCATCATTACTCCAGTCTTCAGTGTCACATGATCCTTCAGAAATCATTTTAATAGACCCTTTTCACATTTCTGTGTTTCTTAGAAGCAGAAGTCGTCATAGTTGGGTACAGTGGTGAATGAGAGAATACATTAAATATATTTTTGTAATTTGATGAAAAGGTAATATAATACTAAGTATAGTGTTATAAATGTACATACATTAAAAAAAATTGAAATATAAAAAACTTTGCAGGATTTACGATATTGATGACCGTTAAAACGCATCTTCACCGTCTGTGAAAAGGGTCTATATGCTGATTTGCTGCTCAAGAAACATTTCTGATTATTATCTGTGTTGAAAACAGTTGCTTAAAATTGTTGTGGAAACCATAATACATTTCATTTTTCTGGATCCTTTGATGCATAGAAAGTTCAATGAACAGCATTTATTTGCATTTATTGTCACTGTCACTTTTGATAAATTTAATGCATCCTTGATGAATAAAAGTATTAATTTCCATCTTACCACAAATGTTTGAATGGTATCATGGTTTCCACAAAAATATGAAGCAGCACAACTGTTTTTCAACATTTCAACATATTAAACAGAAATGTTTCTTGAGCAGTAAATTAGCATTTTAGAATGATTTCTGAAGGATCATGTGACACTGAAGACTGGAGTAATGATGCTGAAAATTCACAGGAATAAATTACATTTTCAATATATTCACATAGAAAACAGCTATTTTAAATTATATTTAATAATTAAAAGTAATACTATTTCACAAAATAGTTTTTTTACTACATTGATTACTGTTTTTATTGATTAAATAAATCCAGCCTTGGTGAGCAGAAGAGACATATTTCTATTGTACAATTACAATTCTAATGTTTACAATCTTTTGATAGGTGCTCTATTTTTTTATTTATTTTTATTTTTTTTAACATTGTATAAAATCCATGATGACTTAATGCACAAGTGTTTGTAGTACATAAACCAATCATAAAATTGTCATAAAATATAGGGAGAAAATATTAGATATTGGTTATTGTTCAGCAGTGTATTTGATTAATATATAAAAAGAAAAGATGAGATGAGATTAGACAAAGGGCAGATAAAAAGTGGTATTACACCCAATATTTCTGCCCCCCTTACTTTTGAAATGATGGCTACACCTCAGCTACACCTTGTAGCTGAATTAACCCCTTTTTAAAGTGTTACCAGTAACCTTTTGTCCCCCTTATGTTTTCTCTTGTTAGTGGCATCTCTCTTCTGGTGCTGAAGCAACAGTGGATTTCATCACTGCAGCTGCAGTCTCTTAATGAGATCAGTGCTGGAAACGTGTACGTCACCAACAACAGCCAACTTTGCTACTACAACACCGTCAACTGGACACGACTCTTCCGCACCAACACTCAGAAAGCCCTGATCCGCAACAACCGCAACCCCAAGGAGTGCAGTGAGTCCATCGCTCTGTTTTACTATTATTCCATTCATTTTTAAGATAAATTAGTCATATCTGCAGCATCTGACCTATGAGGAGAAGTCTTGAGGCTAGGATGGTTCTCAGTCTCCCAGCTGCTGTTTGTCCTGGTTCACCGGAACCACAGCCAGAGTTCACGCTGCTCACACAGAGCTCGCTGACTTAAATTCGGTCACTTTGGAAGGTGCTGGTGCGGCTCCCTCATACGTTGTGGCTGGGTCAGTGCGCCTAGCGGGGGTCATGAGAGCCCCGGGTTCCTCCGCAGATGGAGGGGGTCAGGGGATGTCAGGCGATCAGAGTCTCACTCTGCAGTGAAATATGAGTACTGATGCAAGCCCCCTACTATGTGCTCCCTTTTTACCTTTCAAAATCACCCCGAGATCCAGAATAAAGACTTCTTTGAGGTTTATTTTTTTATTTTATGGAAGACTTGAAGATGTGTGGAACGGTGTTACTGTAAACCTGAAAAAAGACCCCAAATGCCTCAGGTTTGTACATGGACCGCCAATCTAATTACCCATTCTCTGCAAATGTTAAGTCACTCCATAGACAATCACAGAGAATTAATTGCAGGGAGACCCTGCAACAATTTCTGACATTTCAGATTTTTTTTTTCCTTCTAGGAGAAGCTATAATCACCACAGGGAATTTATCTTCACCTCTGTCTTTAAGAACTCTCTCTTTTCTATCTGCTGAGTGATGTTTATGACTATCTAAAAAGCTGTTTTCCCCCTTCTTTTCCAATGTGCAGGATGTTGTGATGCAACAGCAATCATTAATGTCTCGTGGCAACCGTAGCCTTTTGTTGGGCTTAGCGATCCCCCTGGCTCTTACCTATCTCCCTGGAAACCAACCAGCATTGCTTTTGACGTCAACACAACCCGAATTGTGTGTTTTCAACCAGGTTAAAACTTTGAAGTTGGCATCTTTTTGATCCATCTGCCACAAACGTACAGCTGAAAGGGCTTCCCACTTCTCTCTGCTGCTCCTTATGCTGTTGGATACCTGCGTTAAGCACCAAGTTGGTCCTTGAACTAGAACATGTTGTTCCCTGAGAAAGCCTAGGTTTTTGTATAGTTCTCTCTGGAGTGCTTTTAAATGTTAATGCGTATTTATTCATTGATTTTTGCAAATAAATGTAATCATGAAAAAAATAACTCCTCCCTGGTGTTCAGCAGTGCTTACTGTAAATGAAAACCTCAAAGTAACACACTACATTGTGGAGGTTTTTTTTTTTTTTATTATTATTTTCTAATTGAAAACAATGTTTTTTCTTACATATTACTATATATTAGCAGAATAACAATTTGAGTGTAAAGTTGAATTTAAAAATATACATGAATGTCAAAATTTCTTTCTTTGAATTCCCCACAATATAAAAAAAGGATGATATTTTTTATGGAATCTTGCAGTGTTCTTTAATCAAAATAACTTCCCCTCACTCTTGCTAAGACATCTTTTCTCTTCTTTGATGACGTGTGACAACCTGTCACTCACATGAGATCACAGCTATAGCAAACCATAACGATTCAAACGATCCAATAAATTCCCCATGGACAAAATCAAGTCCTACTCTACATCTTTTCTCCTTCAAAAGGCCGTTCCACTCAGATATACATAACAATATGGAAGAAAAGACGATCGCAACTTCCGTTTCATGATTTGAGGTGTTCCAAAGGTGTTCAATGAAAGCAAGAACATGGCTTTCTCTTCTCATTGTCACAAGTTTGCTCACATTTAATCCACATTTAGTTTACATCCATATTTTAACTGCGGTTTCAAAACGTTTGACCCCGCTGTGCACTCTTTGATGATGAAATTCTCATTATTAGTTTCAGAAGTTTGTCTGTTGAAGAGGACGTCTGTGAGACTTGCTGAAGGTGTGTCAGCAGTATTTTAAAACACTCTCCCAGCTGCTGCAAAATCCAGTGCCTCAGTGGGTGGGCGCCAGGACCATTCTGTCCTCATTTCAAATTGAAATGCCAGCAGTACATATACAGCCAGCTTCTTACAGGCATAATACATCCATGAACGGACAAGTAACACTTTTCACAGATGGCGTGTACATTGTGTTCAATCATGGTTTGACAAAGGATATTTTCCCTCTATCGACTGGACGTTTCCCTGGGGTGGACTGACAGCATCATTCTGAGACAAATGTGCAATAGATTGAAATGCAGCTATGGACAGAAATTAATTTTTCATTGTGACGCCTTGGAACAAGTGACATTTTAAAAAAGTCAATTAGAGCGGTCACTTGCACAATGCATAATTTAGGCATAACAGCATAATTTAGGCAAATATAAAATTCAGCATTTTTATTCTAAAAAATATATCCGTATCATCATCTATTGCCATACATATAAAAATAAATATTTAAAAAATATTTATTAAAATTACTTCAATTACATACTGCCATTCAGAAGTTTGAAAGCGGTAATATTTTTTATTGTTTTTGAAAGAAGTCTCTTATGCCCATCAATGCTGCATTTATTTGATCAAAAATATGGTTAAAAAATAGTAATACTGTATTAGTATTGCAATTAAATATAGTATTACATTTAGTAATACAACTTTTTTTATTATTATTTTAAAATGTCATTTATTCCTTTAATGGCAAAGCTGAATTTTCAGAAGTCATTACTCCAGTCTTTAGCGGCACGTGATCCTTCAGAAATCTTTCTAATATGCTTATTTGATGCTCAAAAAAGGTTTTGTATTAGTATTAATGTTGAAAACATTTGTGCTGGATTATAAATTAATAATACAGATGAGACAGATGAGAGATGATAGGAAACTATGGTGAAGTTTGTTATTTACTGGCATGAATGCTCTTGTATTAATGATAAACACATCTTTTGCAGTTTTGGATCGTATGATATGTGACCCGCTGTGCTCTGATGCTGGCTGCTGGGGTCCGGGGCCCAACCAGTGCCTGTCCTGTCAGTTCTTTAGCAGGGGACGCACCTGTGTTGAATCCTGCAACCTGCATGAAGGGTAAGTTGTTAAATGCCACCCTCCCACAGATATGTAATATTTATATGTTATATAGATATGTATATATAACTCCAAAACACTATATTTGTACAGGAGTTTTACTATATGAATCTACAAATCTCAAGTATCACAGGTGTGCTCAAGCTATGTTGCTGGATTATCTGCATACACTTTGCACCAGTGTTTATTAATGTTCGCTTGTAGAAGATTCTTCTTCCAAAGGTTGAACAATAGCTAGTTCCGTTCTCCAGGGATTTCACAAAGATTTATGTCTCCATCCTCTAGACAAACAATAACAAAACAGCAGCGCAGCACGTCACCTGGCTTTAGAGAGCAGGTTGCAATGATGAAACATAAGCTTGGATGAGCTGGAAAACAAATAACTGTGTTTGGGTGAGCTAGATGAGCTGGGTACATCTCACAGGTGAACGTGATTTCACCAAGTACAACATGTTCCTGGATCAACATCTTTGTTAATCCTGGAACAAAATTCCAATCAACCAATCAGATTTAAGGGTTCAAGTTTAGTTTATGTCAAGTTTAGGCTTACAACCAGGGTCAGGTGCTTCTATGTCAGTGTTATTCACCTATCATTTCCCTCTGATTTTAGAGAGATGTTATGGGTAGGGTTAGGCTTAGGGCTAAGGATAGGGTTAGGACTATATTTTCAAGCAAGAATATTGTTCCATGATCAACCAAATATGTTGATCCAGGAACATTTCTTATCCCGGTGACCACATCTCCTACCTCATATGAAAATAAAGCAGTGTGTGAGAACCATGACAGAGTGAAGAACTGAGTAAAGCCTTGGTTTTGTTTTCACACAGGCACAAAGATTTATGGCAGATAAACAGACACACACACACACACACACACATGCAAGTGCTTTTTCAACTACGGGCAATTTTGACGCTGTGGGGTTTTAGAAAATAAACTCTTTTAACACACAATTTTCAAACTTTCTATCCTTTCCACACTATAAATATTTTATAACATAATTTTTCATGACATTAATTGATGGTTTAATGTTATTAATAAAAGTTTAAACGATTTATTAATATATGGCAGATTATCACAGTTTATGTTTGATAGTCTGGATCCGTGACAAGGTTAAAATAATAAAATGTAAACTTTAAAGGGATAGTTAAAGATTAGAAAAATATATTTCTGTCATCATTTGAAAAAAAATCTTTTCTTTCTTCCATGAAACATTGTTTTAGTGCTTTTTATTAATCCATGCATGAAAGACAATGTTGTTTTGGACCACACTAACTTTCATTGTATGGGCCAACACACAGTCGTAAACAAAAACATTCAGTAATACAAGTTTGGAATGAATATGGGTGAGTAAATGATGACAGAATTTTTTTTGTAATATCTTTTTAAAATCATTTAAAAAGTAGGGAAAATAAATGAAGGTGTAGTCAACCTGTAGTCATTTAACAACAACAACAAACTTATTTAATAAAAGCACAAATACTGTAGATATAGTGTGTTTTACTAGTCACACATTAAAGTAGAGTAGGTGGATTATGTAGGTTGTAGATGTACGTATGTAGATTATGTATATGAAATTGTAATGTGTGCCAAAGCATTCTAAAAAAAAAAAAAAAAAAAACATATTTTGTGTAGTAAATCTGTGTATTTTCTTTTTGTCGTCCTTTTATTGTTTCATGTGCAGCCAATAATAGATAGACAATTGGTAACACTTTAATTTGATAGTTGACTTTAGACAGTTTTACTAATTAGAAGTAACTTTGCAATTACATGTCAACAATCAGTATTAGTAGACTATCTGCTTAATATTTGCTAACACTTTATTTTGATGCTTCCCAACAGATTCCACTGACTATAAGTAACTTTGTAACTTATTAGAATATCAACTTATTCTAACCCTAACCTAACAGTCTACTAATACTCTGAGAGCTTTTGGCAGGTTGTTGCAAATTAATGAGAATTATTTGACATGTATTTGCCAGGTTAAGTTACTTATAGTTAGTAGAATGTCTAAAGTGGACTACCAAAATAAAGTGTAACCAGACAATTGATCTATTTATTGTCTTTGTGTTATTTCATTGTGCCCTGTGTCTTTATCTCATCATAAATTCCTAAACAACCCAGGGTAAAATTAATCATTTTGTTTGCCACGGCACTGTAAATTAGAAAGTACACTTACAATGTTCCCTCTCATTTTTTTTTCTCGCCGAGCAAAACTTTTCTCTTTTGAGCGCACATTTTGGCCACCTGAGCAAAAACATCCTTTATATCAGACCTGTACAGTGTATGTAAACAAAACAAAAAAAAAAGTTGCGTTTTATCAGGCAACTGTAACTTTTAACTTTAATGTACCATTTCTATTTTATTTGACCCTTGATGTAACTTAGTGATATATTTAAATCATATTTTTGAAAACAAGCAGTTCAGTCACTAAATTAAGCACATTTTAGGTTACTTGAGATTTTTTCACATTGCTGTGTTAACTGTACCAGTCTTTCCTGAGAAATTCTATTAAAAAATAATTCTAAATCTAAACATCCCTGAAACCCACACCACCACCACACACACAGATCTATTTAAACTGAGGTATATCACTGATGTACAGGTATTTTGAGTGTGCAAGCTACACCTGTGGTGGGTGTGTGACTGTAAATGTCTCAGAGTTTTGTTAGCATTCTGTGCCCATCATCTGTTATTTCCGCCACTTTTCATTAAAACATGACATTTTATTTCACATTTCTTTTCGTTTTGCATTGCCTCTTGTATTGAGCTATTTAGTCCGCAAACATGACGACAGTATTCTTACCGCGACTGATTTGGCTCAATCCCGTGCCCGCTCACACGCGCTCACATCGTTCTCTTTCTATGAAACCCGTAAACCGCATTCACCAGTTCTAACTCTATAGCGATAATAACTCTATAGCAGTTGACCAGAGCACTGCAATTATTTCTCATTTAAACTAAAATCAAATGGATTTCCCCACACATGATTTCATGTCTGATATCCCCTGCGCGGCAATTATTCTTTCTGCGCGGCCGCGTGTGCACAGCTTAGAGGGAACATTGCTTATTATGCTACTTAACTAACTCAACCAGCCAGCCTTCTTTGGTAAACCACCTTTTATCAGTACCAAACCAGCACAAAAATTATTTTTGGTAGTGACTCTTTGTCTGATTTCTCATGAAATTGTTTTGACACTAAGCTCCTTCTCTTGGTTAACACAACTGGAATAAATAAACAAATGAAGTGTTGATCAGTGCAGTGAAGAGGGTAAATTGCAGGTTGGTTTTGAGTTCCCTCTTTATTTGTTGTGTACTTATGTACTGCTCAAAGGGAAAGATGAATATCAGCTTTTGATTGATTTGACTGAGCGAAGCAGCAAAATTTAATTTCTCCCTTGCCCAGAGCTAAAACAAGACAATAAACAAACAACATCCCTTTTCACATTCTAAAACAACAGTCATTTGCCATTTTAAGATTATCCCTCGTCCTTTGAGTGTTTAGGACTAGGACTATCATGGATGGGTGCTCTGTATTTTATATAAATGCCACATCCATGTTGGTTTTGCATTGATAGTGAATCACCGCCAGGGCTCGTGAACCCTGCGATCGTCCCACATGATTCTTTTGCCTTGCAGACTGGCCAGCTCTAGGCCCAAGCTGCTCACCAGGCCTTATGTGGTCGAGAAGCGGGAGGCGGGTTTGGAGAGGTACGGCACGGCCACAGACGCATCACTGTCTTGCACTGTCACGTCTGCCTACTCACCCGTCCCACACGAGTCACCCAGTGCTCCGATATCTTTGCTCTTTTTGTGTGTGTGCATGTGTGTTTGTGTTTTGTTTGTTTTCTGGTTGTCGACCTCTGCGGTTGAACTCGCTGTTCGTACAAGATGATTCACTCAGTTTTTGGGAACAAACAGCTAAAAAATGAAAATACCCACTGTGATGTTTTTGAAATAACTGAAAGTTTTTGAAGATGTTTAGGGCAGTTTTTGTTGTGTGGTTTGCTGGAAGTAAGCATAACTTTGTATGCTTTTTTACAGCTGATATTAACATTCATTTCGCATGATTGAATCACAAGTGGCTAGTGCTAAATACTAGGGGTGTGATGAGATCTTGTTCCATGAGATCTTGCAAGATTAAATTGTGACGAGATTTCTCATAATGGTGAACAGCTGTCTCACAATATTGCCATGATGGAGTGTGAGGGAGAAATTAGGATGCTGAAATTAGGATTCACAAGAGTACGCATGAGCATGAAATTGAAAGTGAAAAACGCGAGTTTCCAATATGAAATTCAGTTCAATTCACATTTATTTGTATAGCGCTTTTCACGATACATATCGTTTCAAAGTATCTTTACAGAGAATGCATGTCAACATTACAATTTAAAGAATGCAGTTAGCAAATAATGTAATAATTTAGGCAATTAATTTACAATCACTGTTAGCAGTTTAACTGAAGGTAGAAGCAATGAGTTCCTGGAAAAATGAATTACATATTAACAATAATTAGGATATATAGAAATTTGGGAATGTGTATGTTGATACAGATGATTGCCTCTTCTGAAGTCCTCGCAGGAGTTGTCGCCGTCTTTTCATAGGTGTTGGTCATCTGAGCTCTTCTTAAGAGGCTGGATGCAAACTGAAGCTGATGTCCTCTCTAGTCACCTTGGGACGGGTGTCCCGAGGTAAAACAGAAAAGCAAATGGAGAATAATTAGCGTAGCTGCTGTTCATAACATTAAGCAATGATGGTCATGTGCAATTGATCTGGTATGAGATGCATTATGTGAATGCTTGGCTAAAGAGATGCGTCTTTAATCTAGATTTAAATTAGGTGAGCAAGTCTGAGCCCCGAACATTATCAGGAAGGCTATTCCAGACTTTCGAAGCCAAATGTGAAAACACTCTCCCTCCTTTAGTGGACTTAGATATCCAAGGTACAACCAGAAGTCTAGAGTTTTGTGAAGGAGAGCGTGAAGAATTGTAGGGCAGTAGAAGATTGGTTAAGTACACAGGAGCTAAACCATTGAGAGCCTTACAGGTCATTAGCAATACTTTATAATCGATACGGAACTTAATGGGTAACCAGTGTAGAGATGATAAAATTGGTGATATATGATCATATTTTCTTGACCTGGTAAGAAAGCAGCAGCATTTTGTACTAATTGTAGCTTATTTATTGAGGAAGCAGGACAACCAGCTAATAATGCATTACAGTAATCTAGTCGAGACGTCATAAAAGCATGAACTAACTTTTCTGCATCAGAAACAGATAACATATTCCGTATCTTAGCAATGTTTCTGAGGTGGAAGAAGGTTGTTTTTGTAACATATGAAATATGATTTTCAAAGGACAAGTTGCTGTCTAATATAACACCCAGGTCTTTAACTGTCGAGGATGGAGTAACAGTACATCCTTCTAAATGCTGGTTGTAGTCTGAAAGATTCTGTGTACAGGTTTTTGGCCCAATAAATAATATTCAGTCTTATCTGAATTTAATAGAAGAAAATTATTAGTCATCCAATGTTTTACTTCTTTAACACACACTGTCAAATTGGATAATTTAGAGATTTCATCTGGTTGTGTTGAAATATATAACTGAGTATCATCAGCATAGCAGTGGAAACTAATTCCATGTTTTCTTATAATATTGCCGAGTGGCAGAATGTATATTGAAAATAGCAGACGGCCTAACACAGATCCTTGCGGCACTCCACAGTTTACTATCGTTATCTTAGATATAATATGAAATATGAAAGCTATCTTCGGCTGGGCTGTGTAGTTGTATCTCAGCTCTGTATCATGCTTGAAGAAAAATGTGGTCTCTGTTTGCAATTTGAATATTGAAAGAGTACTTTGATGGTTGCACTTATTGTTTGCATTTAATAAGACTAAGAGAAAACTGTTAGTCATTTTTATTTATACTGTTTTTATTTGATCAGTTTGTAGAAAGGAGTTCAGTTAGGAGATCAAAAGTTGTAGAAACTCATAAATCATGTACAGTTTTAAGGTCTGAAGAGACTTACGTGAAATCATACAGGAGAAAATCCAGTCAGTTGAGTTTGTGGCAAAACCTTTTACAGTGCTTGAGTATTGTTGTCTTTTACTGCATATGATAATTCATACTGAGCAAGTAGAAATGAAATGACATTCATTACAAGATGATTAGTTAAAACATTTCAAATGCACCTGCAGACTATTTTTCTAGTCATGTATTTCATCACTGAAGATTTCTTAAAAATACTGTGTAAAAATCTTGTCTCGTCTCGTGAACTCTATCTCGTGTCTCGTCACGCCCCTACTAAATACAGATGTGAACAATCCAGTTCTCAGTGTCAGGTGATATTAGAGAGGGAGGACATGATGTTATTCTAGATGTGATTCTAGATATGATTCTAGAGTTTGGGGTCAGTTTTTTTTTTTTTTTTTAATTACTTTTTTTTTTTTTTTTAATTATAAGTTTTAAAATATATTAAAATAGAAAACAGTTTATAACAAATTGTAATAATATTTCAAAATAATACTGTTTTTCTGTATTTTTGATCAAATAAATTTAGCCTTGGTGAGCTTAAGAGACTTCTTAAAAAAAAAAAGTAAAAATTTACCTACCCCAAACTTTTGAGTGTAAACAGTAAGTGTTTCTTTTGTTTTAGCCTGTAAATCACATCATCTGCTGTTGTTTATGATTCTGCAAAATTCAGCCAAGTCATGTTTTACATTAGACATCAAATGGAGACCCAATACAGAAACATGTTTTGCATTTCCAAAGCAGTAGCATTAATACATTTCAAGTACAATTTAAAGTACTTATTTCTTTACTTTTGAATGATGAACCGTTTTGTTTCTGTATTGGGTCTCCATTTGATGCTCGATGTAAAATCTGTGTCCTAAAGCAAACACCAGTAGAGAACAAAGAGAGCACAGAGTGAACCGGGAAACATGCGGTGGACATGCAAACGCCACGGAGCCTGTGAAGTTAACGTTTACATAAAGGGAGAAAGAGAATTACTTTAATGATAAGGGGCTGTTCTGAAAGCTTCCTCACACTCTGCACAAAATGTGCTGTGCCTTTTAGATAAAGAATAATTAATTCTCATTCAATTTAACACTCATTTACGTAGCACATGTCAATAATAAAAAAAAATATATATTTAAAATCATTTTCTCCTTCACTGAGCTGCCATCCTCCACTTGTCACAGTAACGGATGTCAGCTTCTAACATGTCACTACCGTCTTCAGAGGAGTGATGGGACCAGGAAGCGACTGTGTTTGCCCATATTGAACCATTTTGTGATCATTTGTTTCAGAGGTCCCAGGCTGATTTCCTCCGCGTGGTGCTTTGAGGTGTCCCTGAATGTGCTTGATGAATTGTCACCTCGATAGGTGGTGAAGGCTGACTGTTTACTTTTGGTCAATAGTAACTGTGTTTGCCAGCTGTGGCAGCCATCCGAGAAGTGCTGTAAACACCCGGCGGATGTGTTAGGTTCCACTGTTGCCTCCCTACGGCCTTGCAGTGCCTCAAGCACTGAATTCCCTTTGGCTGTGTGTGTGTGTGTGTGTGTGCAATGACTCTTCTTTTACTGCCTGTGATTCAGCCTTTCCTCATTCAGGTTTTGAAATCTGAAGTGTACATAATGACCTGCAATATCTAGTTTGAAACTGGAGAGTTGTCTTGACTTTAAAAGGCTAGTGACTGAATCATCTAGATCCTTCCGCAGGAATTCCTGGAAGAGCTTTGAAGAACTGACACACCATTTTTTTCCCATCTGAAACATGAATGCTCTTGAACGGTCATTAAATGTTATTGTAGTGTGTTGTTACCTCATTTTTTTTTTCTTTGTTCCCTCTCTCTTTCTCTTTTATAGGGATGTACGTGAGTTCGCAAATGGTTCAGTGTGCTTGGAGTGTGACGCACAGTGTGAGGTGGCAGATGATGATGGTCTTACCTGCACTGGGCCTGTGAGTTCAGTTATATTTTTGTCCAGCTACACTTACAAAACAAACAAAACAAAGCCAATAATATTAGTTTTTTAAAACAACAACATTAACAAAAATTTACAATTTTGTTTTAGACATTTTTGTATGATTTTTCTGATTACATCTTTTTTTTAAGAAGTTAATACTTTTTTCAGCAAGGACATTAAATTGATCTAAAGTGACTTTGAAGACATTTATAATGTTACAAATGATTTCAAATAAATGCTGCTTTTCTATTCATCAAAAAATCCTGAAATAAAATGTACAACAGTTTCCACAAAAATATTAAGCAGCACAACTGTTTTCAACACTGATAATAAAATGAATGTTTCCAATCAGCATATTAGAATGATTTCTGAAGGGGCATTTGACACTGAAGACTGGAGTAATTAAGTTTTGCATATCAGGAATACATTACATTTTAACATAAAAAAAAAAAAAAACATTTAAAAAAATCTTACCAGCCCCAGACTTTTAAACGGTAGTGTTAACTTCATAAATATAATGAATAATCTGATCAGTCAGTCTGATCAAAAGTATTTTGGAATACTTTTTCATATTTTTATTTTCATATTTTTATTTTCATATTTTTGTCATAAATAACTGTATTGTTTTTTTTTTTCACAAGACATAGCCACTGATTTAGACCACCCATAAACCACACCCTTCAAAGGCATGTCATAAGGTGTGTTCGACATCGGCTGCAGCCGGATGCAACCGATCAGCGAGAGTAGCCGCGTGCAGCCAGGGAGGAGCTGAAAACGGAGACATGAAGTCGGACACTTTCTGCTTCCCGTAGTGACGCTCGCGCTGCGTTTGCATACTTTATCACAACTGAAGTGAAATAAATGCAATATTTGACTAATACACTGATGTTTCAGAGACATTTTCATTCAATACTCTGTTTTTACAACATGACACAATATAACATTGCGACTACATGAAAAGAGCTTTAACTGTTAAAACACAGATTTTTGAGCATTACTGGAACTGAAGGCATGACAATAAACACGAAACACACATGGTCGTTGTAATGCGGTGAATCCGGCCAATCGTGAAACAGCTGTGTCGTCATCAGAGCTCGTGCAGCTCCTCTTTAGAAACTGCGCTGGCTGCCTCAGACGGCTGATCTCGAATGGCTCTCGTGGTACTTTGAAACCACACGTCACAGTCACATGGTGTCGGCGCTGTCACAAGTCGGAAAAAAAATTTCTTACCGGCATTCACTGCTTCAAGTCAGCCGCCGATCGGTCTGTGCGGCGCTGCATGAGCTCGAACACACCTGTAGTGATTGTCAGGCAGAATGTTTCTGATGGCCACTCCCCTCAATCTTCTTTTGCTCTTTACACAGTATAGTCACAAAGACAACTTTCCTATGGCAGGTGAATTTAGATAATTGACCGACCATCATTATTTCTTACTGGCAACTGTATTTTGCAATATTGCATTATGATTTTGCAAAAAAAAAAAAACTGTCAAATTAATGAAGCTGATTTTCTCTTCAATATTTAAGGCAAAGAGAGGCCGTTGTGTCAGTCATAGCATCATATTCAGAACCATGTAATATTGTGTTCGCTTATATTTTAATTGTATTTTTTTGTGGCATAACTTAAAAATATCTGTTATAACAGAAAAGAAAAGAGCTTTTTGATGGCCATTTGATTTGATTTTTTCATGTTAACTTTCATGTTTTTTTTTTTTTGAGTAAAATAATCATACTGAGATTTTGCAAGGTCACTCACAAAAGCTGTGTTTCTTGGGTTTGATGCTCGGTGATTATTAATTTTAGATTCTGTGTGTATGTTTCTTTAATTTCAATGCAATATCTTTCAATATTTATTAGCTTAAAGCACAAACAGAGCTGAACGGCAGACACCACCTTCGATTGGCTTGGTCCAATGATTAATTGAATCCCTTGTTGAAGTGTACTTTTGCTGCCGTGGCATTGATTTTACTTCTTGTTAATTTAGTGAGAAAGTAAATGAAGTTGCCTAATCTTGGCAAGTGTTTACAGAGAGTCCTGCCCCATAGACACCTGGGATTGGGATGAATAAGCTGTTTGGATGTCCATGAATCTGATCAGGTTAGAGACATTACCACAGATGGGCTGTGCACTCAGCGCTGCCCCTTTTTCAAAACAGCCTCAAGCACTTTGGTTTAAATTGATGACTACATGACAAGGTGCGTACGGCCGTGTGCTTGTGTGTGTTGCAGAAAGAGGATTTAGCCGATCCGTCTCTAATGCTCCGAGGACTCAGGCTGTTGTCTGCTTGAGTCAAACAGAAAGGTCTCGCAAATGACGCGATCATGAGCCCTCCGAGACCAATACCAGCACAAACATAGACAAAAACAAACTCTCTAAAACTGAGTGCGTGTCCTGACTTTTTTCTTTTTTTTTTTTGCCTGTGCCTGGAAATTTAGATGATAAATATTCTCTTTCATGTTGTTTTTGCCTATTCATAGCTTGTTCATTTCTGAAGTGGTTCAGTCACTGTGCCACCAGCTAGCCAACACAATCAAAGAAAATTAGAAAAGATTTCAATTTTTTTTTTGAATAAATATAATTTTATAATAAAACCATTACTCAAACAAATTTTACCCATATGGAGCCTTTTACAAAAAAATTAATCTTCGGTGGAGAGAAATACAGTTTGGGCCTTGTTCATGAAACACAAGCTGAACAAATTTTTGTGTAAATTGGCCACGAAGCTGTTCTGACATAAATTTTTGGATTCATGAAAATGCTTGTATTTTTAATAGGGGTGTCACGATTCTCCAAATCCTCGATTCGATTACATTTTCGATTCTAAGGTCACGGTTCGATTCGATTCTCGATTTTTACATTTATTTTTTTAAAGCACAGGTTGCTATGCCATTTTTCAGACTAGACTTTTATGCAATATAATCACCGTAGCTGTGAGATGCGTTCTACTTGGGATTGGAGTTTTCCACCACCGAATAAGGTCACATGTCTGCGGCTATGAATACTCCTAAACGTGCGTTCACACCGCCAGCGGCGAGAGCGTCAACATTCGCCTTGGGCGCCTTTCCAACAACGCTGTACCGTTCGTTCAAACCGCCGCCGACGGGAGGGTCAAAGCAGAGCCAAAGTAAGTGACAAGTCGCGTCAACCAATCGGAAGCCTCTCAAGCGAGGACCTCTACATTCTAATTGGTTGCCGCCGAACCGCGTCTTAGCTCATTACCATAAAGTTAACCTAATTTCAACTCTCCTCGCCGCTCTCACCTTCCAAGACGCGCCGCGCCGCTCTCGCCGGAGCTTGCCGCCGGCTCTCATTGAAAATGAATGACTAGCGTCACTTTGACGCTCTCGCCGCCGGCGGTGTGAACACACAGTAACGCCTGTTTCACACTGCAAGCGTGAGCGTTGCGTGCGCAGCGCATGAGCGTAACTACACCGTCACTGCAGCAGCAGAGACGCGCGAGTATTCACAATGGAAGCATTTGTACAGCGTCACAGCAGCGGCTCGAAGCTGCATAGTGAGAATTTCTTTACAAAGACCGCTATAAATTTGTTTTTATAAGTTGGTCATTTATAAACTACATAGTCTTGAAAGTTTGTTAACATGGGGAAGTGTACAACATTTTCATATAAACAAATAAAATAAATAAAAGCCTCGTTGTGACGAGCAGGGCGGGCGAGAGCCGTGAGGGAACGGCGCGAGGCCGGTGACGCGAGTGATAATGAGCGTCACCTGCGAGGCGTGCCGGCCTCGAGTCTCTCACGGAGGAGCTCCGGAGGCATAAAAGAGGAGCGACTACAATGAAGGACGAGAGAGGACCAGGCCTGGACTTTATGTTATGGTTTTGTTATGTTTGTGTGGCCGTGAGGGTCTGCCGGCATTACTTTCGTTTTGTTCTTTGTTTATTTTGAATTAAAGTTACGTTGAATGTTCGCCGGTTCCCGCCTCCTTCTTCCCATTTACGAACTGTGTTACACTCGTGTTATCCATTGCTGCACATGAATGAGGTGAGCTTTGTGTTTGACATCATCTGCCGCGTGCACATGTTTACAAGACGGCAAACTCGTATGGTACACGCACATAAGCATAGCTTGCGAACTTGTTTTTTTTTTTGTCGATAACGCGAACGTAACTCACTGGAAATCCAAAATACTTCCACACCAGCGACTTCAGTGAAAGAGGAGGGGTTTTTTTTCCGCTTGGCAAGCAACCGGACGCGACATGGGGGCGCGGCAGCATCGACGATTCTATTTTTTAATTCGAAGTTCGAGATTGTGACTTAATTTCGATCGATTTCGATTTAAAATCGAAATCGTGACACCCTTAATTTTTAAAATGTTAGTTGGTATAAAAGAAATGTACACCTGCTCCCTACCATGGGTAAATTTATGAATTTACTATTTACGAATGATTGGAATTCATTAACAAACATGCGTTTAAATATAAAACTCTCTCTAAGTGCTTGTGAATCCAACGGAGAGTTTTCAAGAATGTCTGTTTTATGCGTAAATTGCTCATATTTATGAAAGTTTCATGAATGAGGCCCATATGTTAATAATTGTTATATAAAGAATAAAGGAATTTCCATAAAGAATCATTAATATATTTTGAATTGTGAAATTGATAGTTAAGCACATTTCCTTGTAATTCGTATTACAGTTAAATGTGTAAAATATGTCATGCCTAAAAAAGTATTTAAATTGTAAACATGGTAGTGTTTGTTGTACTGCTCTTAAAAGATTAGTTCACTTTCAAATGAAAATTAGCCCAAGCTTTACTCACCCTCAAGCCGTACTAGATGTTTATGACTTTCTTCTTTCTGTTGAACACAGAGAAATATTAATAAATATCCTGATGCATCCAAGCTTTATAATGGCAGTGAATGGGATCAACGAGTATGGGCTGAAGAAAGTGCTTCTGTCAACATCCATCCATCATTGAATAGGGAAGGTGTAGGACATAGCATAAGCTTTTTGAACTGCAAGAGTTTTACGATTTCTTTGTACGTTTAATATGGAAGGCGGTCTGGGGGAAGCTAGATATTTTACTTCATAACTTCATGATTTTTTTTTTTAACACAAATGCATCACTTCGCTTTAGAAGTCCTTTATTAACCCCCTGGAGCCGTGTGAGTCAAGTCAAGTCACCTTTATTTATATAGCGCTTTTTACAATGCAGATTGTGTCAAAGCAGCTTTACAGTGAAAACTGGTACATAATTTTTGCTGCACAGCAGCTCTTCAAGAATAGTGTCAATGCAGACAGATCAGAAGCACTGTTGAATAAATGTCAAGAATACTATTGAATATCAAATGTCAAGTGTCCCCAACTAAGCAAGCCAAAGGCGACAGCGGCAAGGAACCCAAACTCCAACAGGTGACATCAGGTGGCAAACAAGTGGCAAATAAGTGTTAAAATGGAGAAAAAAGAAACCAGGAGAAAAAGGAGAAACCAGGCTTAGTCGGGGGGCCAGTTCTCCTCTGGCGAACAGTGCTTTGTTACAAAACAGGTTGCTATCATAAGTCTGATAGGATCGCAACAATCAAAGTATTTATTTCAGTTCCATCCAGTTGAGGATCGTATTCATCACACCGGTATGGATGGTTTGTTGAGGAACTGTGCTACTGGCTGTCGTGTAGATGAGGCCTTCACAATGGATGATCTAGTCGACTCGATCTCTGCTGATACTTCAGGGCTGCGTTGTGGTCTCAGCTGGATACGGCCCGGATCCGGTTGACTATGGTAAACCTCGGGATAAACAGAAAGACTAGTATTAGCATAGATGCCATTCTTTTTCTGATGTAACGAGTACATCTGGTGTTATAGGAAGTGTTCCCGGTTCCGGCTGACCTAATTTATGCAGCCTAATAATCCTTTAACGGATTTGAAAATATAAATTGATAATGTGTTATGTGTATGCCAGGTAAAAGAGATGCGTTTTTAGTCTAGATTTAAACTGACAGAGTGTGTCTGCATCCCGAACAATGCTAGGAAGATTGTTCCAGAGTTTAGGTGCCAAATAGAAGGATCTACCGCCTGCGGTTGATTTTAATATTCTAGGTATTATCAGCTGGCCTGAATTCTGAGATCGCAATAAACGTGAAGGATTATAATGATTTAAGAGCTCGCTCAGGTACTGGGGAGCTAAACCATTTAGTGCTTTGTAAGATATTAGCAAGATTTTAAAATCTATACTACGTTTAACAGGAAGCCAATGCAGTGTTGACAGAACTGGGCTAATATGGTCATACTTCCTAGTTCTAGTAAGGACTCTAGCTGCTGCTTTTTGTACGAGCTGTAGTTTATTTATCAAGCAGAAGGAACAACCACCCAGTAGAGCGTTACAGTAATCTAACCTTGAGGTCATGAATGCATGAACTAACTGATCCGCATTGTTCATTGAGAGCATATGTTGTAGTTTAGATATATTTTTAAGATGGAAGAATGCGGTTTTGCAGATGCTAGTAACATGGCCTTCAAATGAAAGATTGGTATCAAAAAGTTACACCCAAGTTCCTTACTGAAGACGAAGACTTAACAGAGCAGCCATCAAGTGTTAGACAGTATTCTAGGTTATTGCGTGAAGTAGTTTTCAGTCCAAAAATTAGAATATCTGTTTTTTTTTTTCTGAATTTAGTAGTAGGAAATTACTGGTCATCCAATTTTTTATATCAGTTATACATTCTGTTAATTTAGCGAATTGGTAAGCTTTGTCAGGGCGTGAAGAAATATAGAGCTGAGTATCATCAGCGTAACAATTAAAACTAACGCCATGCTTCCTAATGATATCTCCCAAGGGTAGCATGTACAGAGTGAAAAGCAAGGGTCCTAGTACTGAGCCTTGTGGTACTCCATATTTAACTTGTGATTGATTGATTTACACATTTATGATGGATGGATGTGGATGGGAGCACTTTATTTAGCTCATACTCTTGACCCCTGTTCACTGCCATTATGAAAGTCATATACACCTAGGATGGCTTGAGGGTGAGTAAAGCTGGGGCTAATTTTCATTTGAAAGTGAACTAATCCTTTAATTATTTATTTTTAACAAAAATCATTTGCATTACCATTTTTACTGCATGCAAAGTGGTAAAGAAAACTTCATTATTATAGTATTACAGTAATGTAAATGTTATGAGAATTGCTATTGAGAGTTATGAGAATAACTGTATAGTAACATCCAGACAAAAATCTTGGTCCACTGTAAATTAGACCACTAGAGACAATATGCAAATAATAGAGAAACTAAAGTTCTAACCAAGTGATCCAACTGAATTTCTCCAATAGGGACTTTACACACACATACACACCCATAAGCCTCTCAGGTTATGCCAGGCTTAGCTAAGCTGTTAAAATGTTTGTTGTTATTAGTGCAGATTAACTGCTGAGTGGTCTAACCTACCTGTGAAGCAATCAGCAACATCTGCTTCACAAAGGCATAATTAAACAACACTAACAAACAGTGTTTTGTGTGTGGAGAGGAAATGGATATTTGTGTGCAGCAGGTGTCTGGAGAAGCAGCACAATTAACAGAGAAAGTGATAATGCTTTCTAGTTATAGCCTTGGAGGAGTTTTACATCCACCTTTATCTCTGTGCTATGCTCCGCACGATTTTGGCAGGCCCAATGTCAGAATAAAAATGACTCGCTGGGCCATCATATTTCTTTCTCGCTTTTTTACTTACCAAGAAAGACGGTAAGCTTTTTCAGAGCTAAAGTATATAACAAAATAATATAACAAAATGATGCACATTAGGTGTTTAGTTGATACTTTATATTTTATCTTCTTGTTCTCCCTTAGAGAATGATGGGAAATGTAGTTCTGTTGCCAAGCCTGTCATCTCGTAAACCAGCTAAATGATGTGTATTTTCTGGCAAGCTTTATAGCAACGCACAATGCATGCAAACTAAATTGTACAGTCAACATTCGCAATTAAAACTTAATCACAACCAATACTAATTTCCTTCCGCCTTTAATTAACATGGCCCCAGACTCAATGAATATCCAGAGTTTTCCCACTGGTAATTATGACGTTCTGGTGACGTTCATGCATGCTATTTTTGTAGCTATGATCATTTTGATAAGACTTGAAGGTGAAACGAATGCAATAGATTTATTAATATCCTAAACGAAAAATGTAATGCTAAATAGAGCATGTAGTTGCGGTTGAATGTTAATTTATTTATTTTGTTTAATGCCACTATAGCAATAGTAGAGGATAGATGAGAAATGATGGGGATAGTTCTCCCAAAAATTAAATTTCTGTCAACATCGTTTTTATGTTATTCCAAACCAGTATGACTTTTTCTTCTGTGGAACCAAAAAGAAGATATTTTGTAAAATGTATTTTTTGTCTTTACAGTGAAAGTCAATGGAGTCCAATGTTGTTTAGGACCCCATTGACTTTAATTGTATGGACAAAAACATTTCTTCTTTTGTGTTCCACAGATAAAGAAAGTCATACAGATTTGGAACAACATGAGGTGTGAGTAAATGATGACAGATGCGTCATTTTTGGTCACTGTCATTCTAATTATTTTTTAAAAGAAGTCTTTTATACATACTCAGGCTGCATTTATTTTATCAAAAGTATTTTTATTTTATTTTTTCTGTTTTAATGTTTATGTGAAATTTTTAATGTTTAAATGTGATTTATTCCTCTGATGGCAAAGCTGTATTTTCATCATCATTACTCCAGTCTTCAGTGCCACTTGATTTTTCAGAAATCATTCTAAAATTCTAATTTGGTAATCAAGAAACATTTCTTCTTATTATTATTATCAGTGTTGAAAAGTTGATATTTTGTTGAAATAGAAAGTTAGAGCAGCATTTATTTGAAAACGGTTGTGTCCCTTTTAATATGGGTTGAAAACTGTATATTTACGGACCTGAAGCTGTGTCTGTTGCGTGCTTCCCACGGCCGCGTCTGGGTGCCGTCTGCTGCTTTATTGCATCAGAGATGGTTTACAGCATGAAATGAAGAGCAGCTGTAATTGCTGCAAGGCATTTATTCATCTCTCACAAGAGATTCACTCATAAAGAAGCACATATCAGCCTCGGTCTCACTGAGCACAGACAGATACACTCGCATACAGATGTTCCTCAAGGTTAGGTTGGCGCAGCATGCATTTTCCACCCTTAATAGAACAATACGGAGTATCTCTTCCGATTGTCTGCAAAGTGTTATTTGTCTTTCTGGTTGATGAGGTGTTCGGATGACTCTAAGGGTGCTCATATTGATATCTAAGCTAACAATTCCCCCTCTTCGGCCTCCTCTCTCCATATTACCGTCATAAATCCTGTGCCGGCTGATTGTTATGGTCATTGTGTGTGTGGTGAGGGATGGTTATTATCCGTAGTTGCTGGTATTTTATGTGTCTCTTTTCTCCACTTTCTCTCTCTCTCTCTTGCAGGGTCCTGATCACTGTGTTAAATGTCTTCACTTTAAAGACGGACCCAATTGTGTGGAGAAATGCCCTGATGGTCTACAGGGAGCAAACAGCTTCATCTTCAAATATGCTGAGGCCAACAATGAGTGTCACCCCTGCCATGTCAACTGCACCCAGGGGTATGGACGTGTTTGTTAAATGTTTGCAATTTATGAGTGTGTGTAGGGGAAATATATCTGTAGCAGTCCAACTACTTCCTGTGCTTGTTTGCCACGTCAGTTCTAGCCTCAGGAAGTTCAGAGAGCCTATTTGTCAATGCACTGACCCTTTTTAGAGCTCTTGTGTCCTCGGAGCTGGCTGTGCATAAAGGATCATTAATTTTAGAGGAAGGAGTTTGCCCTTGCTGCGTCTCTGCCATCTAACTTTAGTCTAAATGATAACCATCACGCTCTCCGAAATTGATCCGGCTGGGCACCTGCAACTTAACCTCAGCCCCTTGGGGTTACATGAGAGACAGCTCAAATTTCCTGCAGAAAAACATTATCTGCTCAAGGAATCTTCACACTGAGTCATGGATTCACTTTTCTTCCTCCTGTGTCACATGAAAGCCCTCATCTGCTGACTGTCTGATCTGGGATCACTGTCAGCCAGGGACGATTAGTGATGTTAGCGGTTAGCTGACAAAACGAAAAGAGCTGTGAGCATCAGGGTGGAAGGGCAGGAACTCAGATTTCAAGAAAAAGACAAGAGACAGTGTCTTGAAAATAGGTCTAGCACTGGTAGATTTCATGAATTGTGACAATATAAAATTAAGCAGTTTTGAGATGATTTTAACGTGTTTTTGTTTGAACGTTAAACAAAGGTTTAGTTCGGGTTAGTTCAACCAGAAATGAAAATTCTGTCATTAATTACTCACCCTCATGTTGTTCCACACCCATAAGACCTTCATTCATCTTCAGAACACAAATTAAGATATTTTTGATGAAATCTAAGAGGTATCTAACTCATAGACTGCATTTTAACCACCACTTTTAATGTTCAGAAAGGAACTAAAGACACTATTAGAAAAGTCGACATGACTGCAGTGGTTAAACCTTAATTTTATGAAGCGACAAGAATACTTTTTGTGCACTGAAGGACCCCACAATGTCATAAATTCCTGATCTTATTACAAACCCGATTCCAAAAAAGTTGGGATACTGTACAAATTGTGAATAAAAACAGAATGCAATGATGTGGAAATTTCAAATTTCAATATTTTATTCAGAATACAACATAGATGACATATTGAATGTTTAAACTGAGAAAATGTATTATTTTAAGGGAAAAATAAAAAAAAAAAAATATTTTTTTTTTTATTTCATGGCATCAACACATCTCAAAAAAATTGGGACAAGGCCATGTTTACCACTGTGTGGCATCCCCTCTTCTTTTTATAACAGTCTGCAAACGTCTGGGGACTGAGGAGACAAGTTGCTCAAGTTTAGGAATAGGAATGTTGTCCCATTCTTGTCTAATACAGGCTTCTAGTTGCTCAACTGTCTTAGGTCTTCTTTGTCACATCTTCCTGTTTATGATGCGCCAAATGTTTTCTATGGGTGAAAGATCTGGACTGCATGCTGGCCATTTCAGTACCCAGATCCTCCTTCTACGCACACAGTTTGCCACAGTCCATTTTAAATTTCGCCGCAGCATTGGGGGAATTGGTGATCCATCTTGACTTCTGAGAGACACTGCCACTCTGAGAGGCTCTTTTTATACCCAATCATGTTGCCAATTGACCTAATAAGTTGCAAATTGGTCCTCCAGCTGTTCCTTATATGTACAATTAACTTTTCTGGCCTCTTATTGCTACCTGTCCCAACTTTTTTGGAAAGTGTAGCTCTCATCAAATCCAAAATGAGCCAATATTTGGCATGACATTTCAAAATGTCTCACTTTCAACATTTGATATGTTATCTATATTCTATTGTGAATAAAATATAAGTTTATGAGATTTGTAAATTATTGCATTCCTTTTTTATTCACAATTTGTACAGTGTCCCAACTTTTTTGGAATCGGGTTTGTATGTTAGTGGGGTCATTTGGACCCCACAAAGTATTACGAACAAGTGTGTGTGTTTGGAAATTTACTTATTTGTTCATTTGTTTTCTGTATTTATTGTTTCAGATGCACAGGGCCTCGTCTGCAAGACTGCATTGGCATGATGGACAGGTACACTCATTTAATATATATTCATATTTATATTTCTATATATTTACGCTTTTTCACCTTTAATGGACGGGAAACAATGGGAGAGGAGAGAGGGCAGCAGTACCTTGAGCCAGGACTCGAACTTGGGTCACTCATGGCTCAAATTACTTTGATTTTTTTCAGATTTCTTGATTTTTTTTTTCTTGATTCTTTTTATATAAAATAATATACTACTCTGCGTGTTCTCTCTCTCTCTCTCTCTCTCTCTCTTTCTCTCTCTCTCTCTCTCTCTCTCTCTCTCTCAAATACACAAACACACATACATTCTCCAAGGCACAGTGACTTCCACTGTCAGTAGGTTTCCAAGGTCAGAATTCTGTCACCAGTTTCTCTATCATCTTTATTTTCTGTCTTACTCGCCCTCCCTTAAACCATCATTTATTCATGGTGTCTATTTTGGTGTTCTGCCCAATGTCCAACACTTGATTCTAGTCACACTGGCATCAAATCAATAGAAAAGCACTGTGTCTGGAGATCCTTTACACACACAGTTCTACACACACACACACACACACACACACACACTGTTATGTCATATTGGTGATTCAGTTACAAGACTTCTGTACACAAGCAGTGGGGTCCAAATGTCTGAGACTACATTGAAAATCTCAGAATTTTTTTTTTAAGTTAAAAAAGAATTAAGTTTCACTTTAGAAAAGTTACAAAACATTGATGTAGAATGAAGAAATATTATTTGTAATTTTAATATATTTTTAATTTCTTGGTTACTATTTAAATAAGCAAATGTGGGACTTTGATCACATGAAATTTTCACTCAAATCGTTATGCTATAATATAATTTGTAATGAAATGTTATTTTAAATTAGCAAAACTTGCAAAATAAAGGCATTTTCACTAGTGGTTTCTCACTGTACATTAAAATTCATCCTTCACTGGCCGCGTACAGTACAAGGCTCTTGGTTTGTGAAACCCAGCTGCGTCTGATTGGCTCATTCCTGTGTTGATGACATCATTAACACACACACACACACACACACACACACACACACACACACACACACACACACACACACACACACACACACACACACACACACACATTGTTTTAGCTCATTGTTTTAGTGCCAGCTGCCTTTCAACATAGAGTTGTGCCTTAACACAAAAATGCATGATGGGGGGAGGAAAAAAAAGTTATATAATGACCAGGCCACAGTCCTGTGATTAATGTGATGCTGTGAGGCCTGCGTGTGTGTGTGCGCGCACATTTGCTTCATGGCATATTTGATAAATTGATATCACTTTCTTTTGTTCTCTTGGGAAAGCTGGAACAAAATACCATTAACTGCTCAGAGCAAATGTGTTTGCTGTTTCATATCCACCATAGTGTTACACACAGTCCTAGCAGGGGAGGCAAGCCAAAGCTAGAAATCGTTTGTCTCGGCCTCACACATCACAACCACTGACTGTTCACGGACTGCTGATGCGTATTGAAAACAACTAGGGCAAAAGGTTCTCACAAGCTGCAATCTGATTGGCTCTCTTTAGATAATATTTTTAGAGACAGGGAGCACAGGTTTATATCCACTGAGATATGAAGTCTTGTTTCCAAAGATTTCCAAAGACGTTTTTCTTTTTTTCTTTTTTTTTTCTTTTTTTTTTGGGCCAGAATGAGTTGTAATGTGGACAAGGATTTATATCTAGACTATTTGCTCTCTCTCTCTCTCTCTCTCTCTCTCTCTCTCTCTCTCTCTCTCTCTCTCTCTCTCTCACTCTCTCTCTCACACTCACACACATACATATAGTTCTGTCCTGTCCTAATAGTGTATTATAGAACAAGAGTGTATACTGGTTGTTTGGACAGACTAGCAGAGTAAAGGCTGGAGGGAGTAATCCTGATAAAACACATTGCTATCCTTGGAGACCAAACATGCTCAGGAGAGAGTTGAACATCTCTACTGTGGACAAGGTGAGAGGCAGGTGATAGTCAACACTCACAACAGCCTGTAGAGTCAGATATAGATGATATTTTTTCACAACAAAAAGCATGAGTGGCTATTTATTGGCATTTGTATTTATCCGAATATTACATGTGTAATTTAAAAAATATGTGCATATTATTTTAGTTTATTTTAGGTTATTTATTTAATAAATAATGTATTAGACTAGTGCAAACATAATATAATAGTGCAAACGACTCCAAAAATAACAAACTAAAATAACAAAAGAAAACAACAAATACGTAAACCATAGTAAGGGCCGGCGCTAGACATGGTCCTCATGGTGTAACGAGGCGGGACTCAGGGTAAGATCCATCTGCAGGCTTTTATTAAACAGAGTTGGTAGTAAGACCGGCAATGGTCAAACAGTGGCAAACAGGTATGGCAGAGAGCAGGCAGAATCATAGTCAAGGAACAGGCAATGAATCAGGGCAGGGGAAAAGCATTCACAAAACCAGGAAACAATAAACAATCCAAAAGGTCCAAAGGGCAGGCAGCAGGAATCGTAAAATGGGATCAGTAACAGGCAGGCAGACAGACAGACAAGATAGAAATGCTCAGAATTGCAACAATGGTTAACAAGACCTCGCAATGTGTGTGTGTCCTTTATAGTCCAGGTAAAGAGCTTCAGGAGTATGTGGCAATAGGTGATTGGTGGAGTGAGTGCATGTGATAGGCAAGGAGGATGCTGGGAAGTTGGTCCGGAACTGACAGGATTCGTGACACATGGTTTACCTATCCAGAGTTTGTTTTGCACAATTATAATAGTTGACTCAACAACACAAAATAAAAAATCCCAGACAAGCCCCCAATTTATGTTACAAACCCCTACTTAAAGTTGTCAGAAAGACAAAAACGTAACATAGAGGGAGGACACTTAAAACCCAAATACATTACTAAATATTTATTAAAAGGCAAAGAATCGGAAACATGTATCATATGCAAAACAAGAACAAACAAAAGAATTCCAAATATAACAAAAGGTAATTAACCCAAATTAATAATATCAATACCTGAAACTTTAACCAAAGCAAAACACAAACTTAAGAAATAAAGAAAGACAGTTAAAGAAACAAAGAAACTTGTTTGCTGGTGTATCTCCTCTCTCCTGCCATGGTCCGCTTCAGCGTCCTTCATATACTCATCAAACAGCGCACACAACTAGACGCAGGTGCACAGGGGCGGGCCTAAACAATTAAACTCAGACAGAATGAAAATAGCAGAGTCATGACGTCACACATAGAGAAAACCAAAACACACTCAAGGCACAGGCCATAAGAGTATTCTTTTTTTTTCTTCTAGCTAATATGTGTATATAATACTATCACAGAATGGTTTCAATGTAAGTAATACTGGATGGGTGGGTCATGTCTTATCTTGCCTAGGGCATCAGAATCACTGCCATACCTCCAAAAAACCTTGTTTAACCTCTCTGTAATGTGTATTCTAAGTGTATCTCTCTAGAGTCTCTTGCACATTTGGAAAAGACATGGCAGGTTACATAAAACAAGATGTCAGACATCCTGTCCTCCTTCCCCTGCAATATACGGCAGTGGCACGGTGTGTGCTGACAGCAATGCAGCATCAACATAATTGCCTGCTCATTGTCAGTGTGAAAGAAGCTCCCTCACGCATTTGGGATCTATACACTCACACAGGCTTTGGTGGGTGATGGTATGCACTCAGCTATGGTCTCTGTGGCTCATAAGCTTTGTATTCTGACTGCAGATCAATATCAAATTAACGGGAGAGATTCTCATCTCGCCCATAGATAATCTAGCAGTCTATCGCTCATCATGCCTGGGCAATGCTTCACCGTCCTCGCTATATTGAGTGGGAATTCATTTCAATTTCACAAACTTACAGTTCCAAATTTACACAGGAGGGAAGACCAAACACAAACAGCTTGGTTTAAGCTCTAAACTCATCCGTACAGAGATATACACTGGACGAGATTAATGGAATAGAACAAAACATAAGGGTCTCAAGATGCATTTTAAGCCCAGGCTTTTTGCCAATACACCATAATTAAGATATTAAATTTGCTGTAAGCAATTTGTTTTATTGAATAACAAAAAATGTTCCTGCAACCTGTCAGAAATCACTGAAATAAGTGTCCTGAGAAATAAACAGCACAAGACACTTTAAACAGAAAAAAAAAAGGATGAATTAATTTTATTTGTTATTGGTCCTTCAACACGATGTTCATTACATAACAATTTAGCTATTTTGAACTTAATATGGTATCTTTACAATGCTAAACCTACAAGATGCAAAAACAAATGCCAAAGATATCATCTTACAATTATAAAATAG
Source organism: Chanodichthys erythropterus (assembly GCF_024489055.1). Classification (NCBI taxonomy): domain Eukaryota; kingdom Metazoa; phylum Chordata; class Actinopteri; order Cypriniformes; family Xenocyprididae; genus Chanodichthys; species Chanodichthys erythropterus. The sequence goes on from NC_090234.1 coordinate 22,906,848, forward strand.
GACAGTTGGAACATGAGCACATCCTGTGTGTATGCCGCTTATATGCTTACTTACATCTTTTTTCCAGAAAAACTAAAAAGAACACTTTATACTCGGGCCCAAGACATTTTGTAATACCCACCCCCAAACAGCGAGTCTACTTTATATCCATGTGCTGTTAGAAATAAGGATGAAGAAGTGCAGAGACAATTAGATAGTAAGATTGGCATTCTGAAGAGTTGGATCTTAATGAAAGACCTGTAATAGGACAGCATGTGCTGTGTGTTGTATGCAGTCTGCACTGATTTAGTGCTGCCGTCTTCCATGCTAACTGAATTAGGCCTTTCATTAACGCTAAGGGAACATTTTCAGATGGAGATTCAAAGTAAAGCCCAGAGAGGACTGATGCAAGATGACAGCAGTTGGAAAGGCTTTTTGCAGACACATCCAACCAAATATCTCCTTTCTTTCTGAGAGTGAGGCTTTGTTCAGGTTCCTTCTCATTTATGGGATATTGGCAATTCTCAGCCCACTCCTCTGATGGGTTTCTCTAGTGATCTGTACAGCTCTTTTGTTCTTCTGTAATATGTGTCAGTGGTTCTCAACTATAAAGATAAGTTTGTTGAGTTTTTGTATTTAATAAATTAATAAATGGATGTTTTTATTTATTCATACATTTCAATGTTTCATTTTAATGATGTCTGATGTTGAAATATCTTAGTCATGTAGCAGATCCAGTTGAGAAGCACTGGTTTATGTGATATGGGACCAATTACCTAGTAGTTTATTGTTATTGCTTATGGCTAATGTTTATTTTCTCTCCTCTGTTTCCCTCAGGACTCCCCTCATTGCAGCTGGGGTTATTGGGGGGTTGTTTGTGGTGATCATCGTGGGCCTGAGTGTTGCTATATCAGTCAGAAGGAAGAGCATCAAGAAGAAGAGAGCCTTGAGACGCTTCTTGGAGACTGAGGTTAGACACAGTCCAGCTTTCTTTTCTTTTTTCTTTTTTTTTTACTAAGCATGGATTCAGAAAACAGACAGAAAACTTCCTAAAGACCATTCTCTCAGCCAATTCCATGGGGCCTAAAAAACCAGATGGAACAGAGAATCAGAGATGGAACAATTACCTGGAGAAGTGTTATGACCCATGGCACTCTGTATGTTTCTTGAGAAGTACCCACCAGTGAGGGACGATGAGTGAGGTTATTTCCTTATGAAATTTTTCAGAAGTTGAAAAAGGAATTTACCCTTGTTTAGTTATTATATTGTGCTTGTTTTACACAAGGCAATTTCTGTGCCTTGGTCCACTTTTCAGATCAGTTTCACATCACAAATGGTGCTCACAGGAAAGAACACATCACAATAGGATAAAAGTTAGTTCTTTGAAAGCTTTAGCAGCACCCCATGTCTTTTTGTTCAGACACCGATTAGACATGTTTGGTGAACTATTATCTAACAAAATTAACCTTGCGTGAAAAGTTTTAAACAAATCAAATGTCTGTATTATCTTAAAAAAATTATTTATGTTATTAGAAAATAGCAAAATGACACAAATCAAGGTATTAAACTGTATTTAAAGGGATAGTTCACCCAAAAATGAACATTTGATGTTTATCTGCTTACCCCCAGGGCATCCAAGATGTAGGTGACTTTTTTTCTTCAGTCGAACGCAAATTATGATTTTTAACTGCAACCGCTGCCGTCTGTCAGTCAAATAATAGCATTGATTGGGAACTTGAACAATAAGAGTTGAAAAAACTTCCATAGACAAATCAAAATTAAAACCTGCGGCTCGTGACGACACATTAATGTCCTAAGACACGAAACGATCGGTTTGTGCGAGAAACCGAACAGTATTTATATAATTTTTTACCTCTAATACACCACTATGTCCAACTTCGTTCAGCTTCCTGTTAGTGAGGTCAAAAAACGCGTTCTGAAGACGGAGGTGAAAAAAGTCCTCTACATCTTGGATGCACTGGGGGTAAGCAGATAAACATCAAATTTTCATTTTTGGGTGAACTATCCCTTTAAATGTCCCAAATCTTGGTAACAAAGTTACAAAATTGGCAAACCTCATTGTAAAATGAAAAAAATTATAATAATAATAATAATAGAAAAGAGCATATATATATATAATTTAGTATGGCCTCCAAAGTTTGTTCATCCACATATTGGGAAGGTTAACCACTTCCTTTTACTTACCATTTATTGAAAATTGAAAGGGAAAATAGCCCTTTTCTGTACCTTTTTTCATTTAAAATGCCAGTTAATTAAGATTTCAACAATCAAACATAGTTCAACTTTATAAAACTCAGACTTTTATATAATAAACTTATAAATACTTTTAACTTTAAAAGTACTTAATTCAATCTACTTTTGATTACTGTGTAAACCTCATGAACAGTCAAACTGGATTATTCCAGTTCTGAGGATAATAGCACCTCTTTTTAAACAGATTGTATGTGTTAATTAAATGAACATTTATGAGAAGTCGTGTCCTTGCTGGTGGGATGATGGCCTCACTTATGGCTTATTTTTCCTCTTAATGCTTACTGTTTCTGTCCTTCCTTTTTATTTACTTATTCTCGTTCTATCCATCCTCCTATTATTGTAGTTTATTTTTCATATTGCAGTGTGGGTGGAGGGTTCATAACAGTGCAGGTTACGCAAGGATCCCGCGTTTCTGTGCCCGAAGGTTTCGACCTCTCCTCGTCATGCGTACATATATCCGTATGGCCTCAGGCTTTGTAATGCTCTCCTCAGTTACTCCATAGAATAATCTGGAGCAGGCCCACGCATGTCACATAAGAAAGCACACTTTTCTGAAAATGGACATCACGTATGCCAATAACCCAAATGGTCTTGAACGTTCCCATATCTCAATTTTCACCGGAATAGGATGTTCCTATCACTATAAATTCATATTTAGTTGGAGCAGCACAATTCTGCTTATGTTTTTCAGCACCACGGACAGCTCCTGATCTGTGTTTCAGCACCGCCTGCCACGGACAGCTCCCTGGATCACAGCTCGTCCCCTCCCCTGGCTCTCCTCCGCCTTCTGTGTTCGAGCTCCTGATTTACAATTCCATTTAAATGAAGAAGCGCTATTGTTTTTTAATCAGGCGGCTGTGATGAGCCGGGGGACGCCGCAAAGGGTCGATAGAACGGCTGATTTACGCTCTCTCTCTATCTCTCATTCTCTCTTACACTTCCCAATCTCTCCTACACTCTCTCTCCCTTCATATTTTTATCAGGTTAACCTTCTCTATTTCTGTCTTTCTTTCCTGTATCTTCTCTCTTTGCTTTTTCCTCTTATCTCTGTCTCTCTCTCTCTCTCTCTCTCTCTCTCTCTCTCGCATTTCAATAGTTCCTTTATCGCCAGGGGTTTTTATGCATTGATTGCACTCCCAAATTCTTATATGTGCCACATAATGGAACAGAAAGACTAAATAAATTACAGGGAATTCATACACTATGATCTGGGCTGTTCAATTTGTTTGAGTTAGGGCCGAATGTTCATTGATTGTCCAGATTGATTGTAGCGTCACTGACAGTGTCTCCCTTCCGTTGTTTTGTGTGTCTCAGTTGGTAGAGCCTCTGACGCCCAGCGGTGCGGCCCCAAACCAGGCCCAACTGCGCATTCTGAAAGAGACGGAGCTGAAGCGGGTGAAGATTCTGGGAGCTGGGGCCTTCGGCACCGTCTACAAGGTAATAACATCAGAGTGTAGATAGAGGGAACTGAAGAAAGATCAGTAACACTTTAGTATGGGGAACAATTCTCACTTTTAACTAGTTGCTTGTTAGCTTGCATATTGGTTGTTTATTAGTACATATAAAGCACATATAAATGCCTTATTCTGCATGACCATATTCTACATCACTATATCCTACCCCATACCTAAACTTAAATGCTACAATAACTACCCTACTAACTATTTATAAGCAATAAATTAAGTGTTTATTGAGGCGAAAGTCGTAGTTAATAGTGAATATGTGTTCCCCATACCAAAGTGTTACCGAAAAATCTGTATAGCTCATATATTTTGATAAGGAATACATTATGGTTACTATTGCACATACATTTGCTGGGGGTTTATCAAAACCCTTAACACTAAATATTGTTTTTTTTTTATTTTTTTACTTGTCCCATACAGTGCTATGGACATGAAAGATACACTAGCATTTACAAGTTTAGAGTCAGTATGCTGTTTTTTATTATTATTCTATTCAGCGAGGATGTATTAAATTAATCAAAAAAGACTAAACTTTCTATTTATTAAAAAAAAAAAAAAAACTTTAAAAAAAGTTCCTAAAAAATATTAAGCAGCACAATTGTTTTCTGAAGACTAATGGCTGCTGAAAATTAAAACAAATTTAATTGTAATTATATTTCACAATATTATTGTTTTTACTGCATTGGTCAAATAAATGCAGCCTTAAGAGCATAATAGACCCCTTTCAAAAACATTAAAACATTTGGTAACACTTTATTTTACAGTGCCGTAGTTACACGTTATACATGTACTTACTATATTAATAACAGTAAATTATGCATAATTACAAGTAACTAACCCTAAACCAATCCTTAACCCTTACTGTAAATCTATAGTAAGTACATGTAGTTAATTAATAGTACTCAGTACTTATTTGAGTAATTACAATGTAACTACAGCACAGTAAAATAGAGTGTAACCAAACATTTTACCAACCCCAAATTTTAGATCTATAGTACACTTCATATCAAAGTGATCAAAAAACATGAAAATATCTAATAGACGTACTTTGAAACAGATATTTGTGGATAGACTCTTTTTAACCACCTAACAACCAGCTAACCACCAAGAACACCTTAGCAGTGTGTTAAGAACAGGCCAGAACACTTTATCAACAACATAGCATCTATGCATACAAGTTTCACATTCACATTTTCTTCAGTAAAAAAGTCCATTTTCACCCAATTCCATCTAAGAAATATCTCTTTTGTGATTTCAGGGCATCTGGGTTCCTGAGGGTGAGACTGTGAAGATTCCCGTTGCCATAAAGATCTTGAACGAGGCGACAGGCCCCAAAGCCAATGTAGAGTTCATGGATGTGAGTGTCACTATGCTGCAAGGCTTGCAGCTGTAGTTTGTGTAATTCCACCAAGCGAATATAGAGCTCTTTAGTACTTCAAAAGGAAAAATGCATGTAAACCTTGAAACATCCTCTTAGATGATGCAAGGACTATGAAACACTTACCAAAGGCCCTTTCACACACATGTTGAGTGCAATCTAAAATAGGTTACTTTTGCTTATTTGCGTGTAGATGACAGATCTTTTTCATGTTAGTTCCTCATGTGTTTGTCTAAGAGATGTGTGCATAGGTGCATGTATTATAGCGGCCTTTCCATGACTCCCCCATGTATGGTATTTCCCACAATTCATCAGTGTTAATGGGCATTTCACTTTCAGAATATTCTTAGGGGTTTGTAGATGAACAGATCCACTCATACTGCGCTTAAACCACAGAAGTACGTGAAGGCTGATCCGACGTGTAGACACTGGCCTCCGCTGTAGATTGGGCGAGCAGTGTGCGTGCATGCAATCATCTCAGCAGCTGGAGAATAGCAGGAGTGTGAATGCTCATTATATAACTGTCAAGTGTGTAATTTTATGTAGTGCTCAGATAATGGGTTTGTGTGTGTGTTTGTGGATGTAGGATGTGTGTTACACACTATTTTAGTTTTTAAAATGTTCAAACAAACGTAAGAGGATCCCTCCAAGGCTTGAAATCATATTAATGGCTGAGGTATCTTTTATTGCAGTAATATAACCTTATGGCCCAAGGTTTGGATATTATTTCTGAATTATCCCCTCAGCTGTTTGTGGAAATTATATGTATTTTTTTACGTCCTTAGTCCCTGATGCTTTTATACTCTGTGCCATCTTTTGTTTGGACCACAGGTTAAATATGTTGGATATAAACTGAAATTTGGATCATAAATGTGCTCTCGTTTAGTACGATTCTTCACACACATTTCTTATTTTTGACTAGAATTTTTACTAAGTCACGCTGTACTGAAACACAGTAACTGAAATAGACATAAGAATCTTTCATGCAAGCATAAAGACAGGATATTGTAGATGGTCATCTTCACCATGCGAGTGTGCTGTGTTAGTGATTTATGGGTAATAAGGCTGCCTTGTAAATCCTCCAGCTTATGCCAGTGTCGTGAAACAAAGTGAATAAATCCAACACTCATTTTGCAGACTACGCTCTGTTACAGACTATAACTATGGGGCTGTTTCACAGATGAATCTCAGTGGGACATCATGGGTGTGTTTCAACATGCATGAGAAGTGCTTTAGAACAAATCTTTAATAAACTGTCTGTACTAAATTTGTTTGTAACTGTAAGATGTGTGCACTTCTGTTTTTGTAATTGAAACATGCTTTCATTTGTCAAATATAAGACACTGTTATTTAGTCTCGCATATTTGTAGTCCAATAAGTCATGCAGTGTTTTATCTTGTATCAGAATGTGCCATCTTTTAATAGATAATTTATTTTTGGTATGAGCTGTGCAACAATGAAACAATATAGCGTGTCACAATATATCCCTATACAAAAATGCAACAATATGTATAGTGGATAATGACGATATGTATTGTGTATAGTTCACCCAAAATGAAAATTACAGTTTGATAAAAAATTCAGGTTTTCAGAGTACAAAGAGGGTCAGTACGACATTAATCTACTATATACAATGTTGAATATAATGTATAATACTGTATATATCGTGATATGTATCGACATGAGGGTATTGTTACCACACATATATGTGTGTGTGTGTGTGTGTATATATATATATATATATATACATATAATATATATATATATATAATATACACACACACACTACCGGTCAAAAGTTTGGGAACATTACTATTTTTAATGTTTTTGAAGAATGTCTCTTATTCTCTTATGCTCATTAAGGCTGCATTTATTTCATAATAAATACAGAAAAAAAACAATAAAATTGTGAAATATTATTACAATTTAAAATTATGGTTTTCTATTATAATATACTTTAAAATATAATTTATTTCTGTGATGCAAAGCTGAATAGTCAGCATTATTACTCCAGTCTTCAGTGTCACATGATCCTTCAGAAATCATTTTAATATGCTGATTTGATACTCAGTTATTATCAATGTTGGAAACAGTTGTGCTGCTTAATATTATTTTATAACTATGTGATACTTGTGATTTCAGGATTCATTGATATATAAAAAGTTAAAAAAATATCAGCATTTATTTAAAATAGAAATCTTTTGTAACAATATACACAACCGTTCAAAAGTTTGGGGTCAGTATTTATTTTTATTTTTTTTTTTTTAAGAAATTAATACTTTTATTCAGCACAGATGTGTTAAATTGATAAAAAGTGATAGTAAAGATTTATATTGTTAGAAAAGATTTATATTTTAAATAAATGCTAATATTTTTTTAACTTTTTATTCATCAATGAATCCTGAAAAAGTATCATAGGTTCCAAAAAATATTAAGCAGCACAACTGTTTTCAACATTGATAATAACTGAGTATCAAATCAGCATATAACAATGATTTCTGAAGGATCATGTGACACTAAAGACTGGAGTAATGATGCTGAAAATTCAGCTTTGCATCACAGAAATAAATTATATTTTAAAGTATATTAAAATAGAAAACCATCATTTTAAATTGTAATAATATTTTACAATATTATTGTTTTTTCTGTATTTATTATGAAATAAATGCAGCCTTAATGATGCAGCCTAATTCACAAACTTTTGACCGGTAGTATATATATATATATATATATATATATATATATATATATATATATATATATATATATATATATATATATATATATATATATATATATATATATATATATATATATATATATATACACACCTTACATTTAAACCACTCATACTGATTGATCAGTTATGGATTCTTGTGCCCTGAGTTGCTGTTTTTTTTCCCTTCAGGAAGCTCTGATAATGGCCAGCATGGAGCATTCTCACTTGGTGCGGTTATTGGGTGTGTGTCTGAGCCCCACCATACAGCTGGTCACTCAGCTCATGCCCCATGGCTGTCTGTTGGACTACGTACATGAACACAAAGACAACATCGGCTCCCAGTTGCTGCTTAACTGGTGTGTTCAGATCGCCAAGGTAAGACACCCCATATCCTGATTGAACCAGAGATTTAAGGATCTAGTTAAAGGTGCAGTATGTAATAATTTTGTCCGCTAGAGGTTGCTATATAAAAAACAAAGGCGTAGCTTGATGACGCCAAGTTTAAGAAGTTTAATCTTGGGACATGTGGTCTCCACCTCAACAGACGGTGCAAAAGAATAGGGATAGGACTCAGGAACAAATCATGTTCATGGATGTGATTATTAACGTTACTGTAGTATGAAGCAGAGCAGGACAAGAGTGTTGTGGGAGCTGAATGAGGCCGCTGGAGCGATTGCGCAGCACACGCCTTGAACTTTTATTATTCCGCAGTCGCCGGCGCCGTTTCCGTTTTTCCGGTCATGAGTATGAGGTAATGCAGCTGTTTTTCTTGTTAGATACATTTGAGTGTGTTGAAAATGATGTTATAACGTTACTCTGTGCGTTCGTTCGGCGGCTGCTGTGAGACACTGTTGCACACTGCAGTAAGATAGATCGATTTTAGAATATATCAAATGCTGGATGGCTTGTGTTGATAAATGGCATGCAATTCATTTCAAAACATTGTATGATGGAGAAAAAAGACTAAACGTGTTGAGCTATATAACAACAATTAGTTTTCTGTCTATAAATATATCAAAACAGTTGTTCCATTGTCTTTTAAAATGTGTAATATATTTAAGCGTCTTTGATGTTTCCATGGTTTCTACCAAATAAAACTGGAAACCGAGGGTAATACGGGCATGACGCAATTGACAGGCGACTCCTCACACGTCCCGGAGCCTTGGATAAAACTGCAATTTTCTCACAATTTACAAATAGTTGCAAACATTTGGGATGTTGTAAGTACTCAAGTGAACAAAATATATAACACTGTGGTTTATAGTGGTTTTTGGATATTTTACTTAAAAAATCTTACATATTGCACCTTTAAATGCAACATTAGTTGAGACCAATGTATCTTGAATTTCTGTGGCCATCAGAAGTACTAATCATTTCTTTAGATATTAAATTGTTAAAGTAGAAAGAAAAAACTTACTGTATGTGTATTTTTGTTTTTTGGTCTGCTGCCTAAACTTGCATTAAAACACTGTTCAGATCTTCACTCAATCTCTCTTCCTCCCAGTCATGCAGCGAGAATCATTTTGCCTTATTTCTTTGATATTGGACCCCCAACCCGGTCTGCTGTCTGTACCACTCTGTTTATCTTCCTCCCACACCAATGGTGGTCATATTTCCTCCTCTGTGTGTCTTCCAGACTAGGAGTGCATGTGAATGATCTCAGAGCAGCAGAACCTCAAAGGCTGCTGGGATAGATAAGCAGCGTACAACACACTCTGTCTGATCTGAGCTCCACGTTGTATCTTTGAGCTTTGCTTTTTGTCACTCAAAACAAAACCTCTGACACCTCTGAGATGCAGAACTGTATATCAGTTCTGTGTGTGGGAGTGGAGGGGGGGTTAAAACAATGATTTAAGTAACAGAGCTATTTCAGAAATTGTTTACAAAATATTCTTAAAAAGAAAAGAAAAAAGGGCTCTTGAATATGAGTGCACCAGGTTATACAGGAGTTACATTACAGCAGGTGGTAGTTGACATGACAATTTAAGCAGGGACTGAATGGTATTTGATGATTTAAAAAAAAAAAAAAAAAAAAAAAAAACGGAGAGAGAAAGGGTAAATACATACCTTAAAAGTTTGGGGTACTTTTTTAAAGTATTTTTGAAAACAGTCTGTTATGTTTGCCAAGGCGCATCTATTTAATAATAATAAAAAACATACAATAAAAACTGTAATATTGTGAAATATTATAGTTTAAAATAACTGTAATTTGATTTATTTGAAATACTGATCTTTTGCAAAAATATACATCTTTTACAGTCACTTTGATCAATTTAATACATGCTTGCTAAATAAAAGTATAAAAAATATAATCTTACTGACCTCAAACTATTAAACAGTAGTGTAAGCCCTACACTTTTATATGTGTTGTGACTGGTCATCCATCCATCCATCATTATTTCATTCTGTCGTTTCATCCATCATTCTTTCGTTCGGTCTATCTATCTATCTATCTATCTATCTATCTATCTATCTATCTATCTATCTATCTATCTATCTATCTATCTATCTATCTATCTATCTATCTATCTATCTATCTATCTATCTATCTATCTATCGTTATTTTGTTGTCTATCATTTCATCCATTCATCCATTATTCTTTCATTCTATGTCATCTATCTATCTATCTATCTATCTATCTATCTATCTATCTATCTATCTATCTATCGTTATTTTGTTGTCCATCTATCCATCCATCATTCTTTTGTTTTATCCATCCATCCATCCATCCATCCATCCATCATTCTTTTGTTCTATCTATCCATCCATCCATTGTTCTTTCATTCAGCCCATCCATCCATCCATTCATCATTCTTTCATTCTGTCCATCCATACATCCATCTATCCATCCACAATTCAAGTGATATTAAAATTGACTAATTTACATTTTACACTCAGTATTGCCAGTTAAATTCTTTATTTTGGCTCTGTCAATGGAAATAGTTTCAAAATAAGCCAAGGTGCAAATATATCATGGCTTCTTGGGGCTTATTGCTTTATTAATCATGACAGCACACACATAATGATATAATAAAAAATAGTAAGAGTAGTATGCTAGTATGCAGTTCCAAATACAGCAAATGTTTCAGTTAAATGAATGATCAATGACTCACTCATAAACCATTCCTGAATGAATTTTTTTCTTTTTTTAACAATCGTTTGTGAATGATTCATGGCTCACTCAAACAGACATGCAGAAAGGGTCACTGAAGAACAAATAATAATAAATATAATAATAAAAGAAATTATGTATAATACATACTTTCTCTTATGCATACAAATAAACATTTTAACCAAAAGATGTTCATGTCCATGTCAACCACTGCTGGTGTGAGTTTAGCTTTGTATTGTACAGATGAACAGACAAAAGCTAGTGTTGCATATATTTTTATGTGTGATTCAACTGTTTAGATGAATCTCATGCATTTAAATCGCAGTTTTAGAGGGCTAGTTTTTATTCAGGCATTTTGTTGCTGTACTCACATGACCACTTCGAAGGATTTCCAAATTAGCTGTACAGAATAAAGATTTTAGGCACAGTACTTTTGAGAAATGTTAACCTGAAGTGATACAACCGGAGGTTATTATTTATGTATTAGACTCACCTTATGAAAGTCTTTCTAAGAGCATGCAGTCTGAAAAGTGGGAGTAAAATCAGACAGTGACTGCCCTGTTCTTTTCAAGATAATGGGCAAAACAAGCCGAGGCTTTAGAAATGTCACCTCGCATACTTGTTGTGTTAAATTACTTACTTCAGAATAATACCTTAAACCAACCTTTCAACGATGCATTATACAAAAATATAGAGGGATATTTTAGTGAGCCAATTTCTTGGACATATATAGTATATTAAGCCCTATTGCAAACAACTGCAGTGATTGTTTATGTGGTTAATCTTTATCAGTGAAACAAGGCTTTAGTGTCTCAAAAACTGTTTGTTCTACATACTTTTTATTTTAATCCATTGCACAAAGTTGGCCTATAGACTATACACCAACTCATTTTGAGAAGAAAAATATATTTTTTACTTATGTTTCGTTGTGGTCCATGCATTTTTGATGAAGTAAAACCGTGATATATACATTATTTACAAGTACCTTATTATAGACATAGAGCATGTTGTTTTTGCAATGCCCTCTTCATGCAGCTCCTCTGACATATAAACCCATTCTCAAACACGTGTGCGTGTGCATCTCTGTGCGTGTGTGTGTGTGTGTCGTGTGTGTGTGTTAGGCCACCTGGCTATGAGGAGCTTCTTCTAATGAGGCCAGAGGAAAAGAAAAACCGTCAAATAAACAGAGAAAGGACACAGTGAAAGTACTTTCTTTCACAATCAGGTTTTGAGCACTGTACTTGAGAGATCGTTGTATAGTTCTATATGATAACAAGAACAGACTCGCTTGTTTTTGGAGACAATGAATTGCCCAATGTCCTCTTGACAATTCTTCAAGTATTTAAAGTGTGTCCTTCTCCTTGCAGTGCACAAAACAGTTAGTGCCATCTTGTCTCTACTTATAATGCAAGCCATGCTGACAGTCCTTGAACAGTGCACAAGTCCACTTTTTTTTCTTGCCCTGCAAACATTTTCAAAAACAGTACAGCAATGCCATTGATGCCTTCAAGACAATGGGCCCTATTTTAACAATCTAAACACATGGTCTGAAGCGCATGGTGCAGGTGCACTTAGGGCGTGTCCGATTCCTTTTTTGCTAGTTTAACGATGAAAAAAATGGTCGGCACACCAGACGCATGGTCTAAAAGGGTTGTCCCAATTCTCTTAATGAGTCGTGGGTGTGTTTTGGGCATAATGTGCAATAAACCAATCAGAGTTTCATCTCCTATTCCCTTTTAAAAGCCAGTTGCGCTTGCACCATGGCGGATTCGCTATTTACACGGCGGAATTGCAAGCGGAAAGACTCTGTTCTCCAGAGAGGAATCCTTTTATTTTTAATATTTAAAAATGTTTGTGTGCTGCTGCATGTCCCTGTGTGTAACAAGCAGAGTGTATGCGCATTGTGCACCCGCCTATAGGCACATATTACTAACGCAACCTTTAAATAACAAAAAAAAAAATAGTGCGCCATTGACTTTAGACCAGGTTTTTGTTGGTCAATGCAGTCGTTTTCAGTTGCCTCAAAATAGCAACGCATCAACAATGCCCCTGAATACACCTCGTTTTCAGATCAGCACATCCATGGGCATTGAGCTGAAACTAGCAAAAAACACTTGCGTCGCGCCTGCTGTCGCAATGCGCCTGATGTATGATAGGGCCCTATAAGTTTTTAGTCATGTTTGCAAATTTGAAAAAACTTCAGCTGATAACATTATTTTGGTTGCAAGATTAATTTTTAAATGATACATCACAGAAAACGTCTCGGGTTACGTATGTAACCCTGGTTCCCTGAATAGGGAACGAGACGCTGTGTCAAAGCGCGGTGGGAATGCCTCTGCATGATTGCGTCGTGAAGCACATGTGTAAACTGTCCAATAGCATGACGGAACGTCATAGGCGGGTGACATCACTGACTAGGAAACTATAAAGCATACCCGAAAACAGAGAATGCCAACTTCTGATTGGCTGAAGCAAGGCACTCTCAGGCATGCTGGGAGTATGGCAGGGAGACGCAGCGTCTCGTTCTCTATTCAGGGAACCAGGGTTACATACGTAACCCGAGACATACCCTTTCATGGGAACTCCCGCTGTGTCAAAGTGCGGTGGGAACACTATACCCACTACGCCATATCAGGCTCAAATGCCTGAGTGTATCAAGACGAGAGAACAGAGGACCCTGGAGTGGAGTCGAGATCTAGGTTATAGAACCTAATGAACGTATGATGAGAAGACCACCCTGCTGCATTGCAAATATCATGCAGGGAGACTCCTGAGATCAGTGCTTTGGAAGCAGCCATACTCCTAGTAGAATGAGCCCGGACAGCCAAGACAGCTGCCCGGCAGACTCATAGGCGAGTGAGATAGCCTCAACCACCCACTTGCTCATCCTCTGCTTAGATGCAGGGTAACCTTTTCTAGGTGACCCATAACAAACAAACAGTTGGTCTGATTTATGCCATAGGGCAGCTCTGTGGACATATGCATCTAAAGCCCTAACTGGGCAGAGCAGATTAAGTTGTTTCTGATCAGGGTTAGTAAAATGTGGAGGACAAAAGGCCTGCAGCATAATAGGCCCTGCAATATTAGTAGGGACCTTAGGCACATAACCGGGTCTCGGGTGAAGAAAAGCTTTGACCATGCCTGGAGCAAATTCCAGACATGACAGAGCAACTAAAAAGAGCCTGTAAGTCTCCAATTCTTTTGAGAGATGAAATGGCTAGCAGAAAGATAGACTTTAGAGTAAGAAACGTTTTGTGAACCTCTTCCAATGGTTCAAAAGGATGAAGGGTAAGACCCTCTAGCACAATTGCCAGGTCCCAAGCCAGTGTTCTTGTGCGCTGAGCAGGCCTCAGCCTCAAAGTTCCACAGAGAAAATCGAGTAACCAAGGGATTTCTCCCCACTGTAGTACCCTCAAAGGGTAGATGATAAGCAGAGATAGCTGCTACATAAACTTTCAAAGTAGATGAGGATAATCCAGTGGAGAAACGTTCTTGCAAGAACTCGAGAACAGAACCCACAGCAAAACTAGCTGGATCCAAATTATTTTCTTCACACCAAGAAGAAAAAATTATCCACTTAATGGTATACAGTCTTCTTGTGGAAGGAACTCTGGACTGGAGGATCGTCTCAACCACCTCAGTAGAGAGACCTGAATCTATGAGGTGAGCTCCCTCAGGGGCAACGCCCACAGGTTCCATAACTCCAGGTGAGGGTGAAATATCGTGCCTGCTGCCTGTGACAGGAGGTCTCGTCTGACAGGGATCTCCATAGGGGGACCGTCTAGTAGGGACACTAGGTCCGAAAACCAAAATCTGGTTGGCCAGAATGGGGCTATGAGCAGCAGCCGAACCCCAACTCGGTGAACTCAGAGAGAGCAGCTTCCCCTGAGCCCACAGGAGGATCTGATGGCTCCAGCTTGCATAAAGGACGTGACCTCAGACCCCCCTGATGATTTATATAAGAGACCACTAACATGTTCTCCGTACAGACCAACAAGTGTTGGCCCCTCAGGTCTGGGAGGAAGTGTTTGAGAGCCCGAAACACCGCCATCATTTCCAGACGATTTATGTGCCAGGAAAGTAGATGGTCCTCCCACAGGGTTACATACGTAACCCGAGACATACCCTTTCATGGGAACTCCCGCTGTGTCAAAGTGCGGTGGGAACACTATACCCACTACGCCATATCAGGCTCAAATGCCTGTGTGTATCAAGAGCTGAGTGACCCCTCATGATCGCTGCCCAACCCGTGAGGGAAGCATCCGTCATTAGCATTACGCAATGACAAGGAACTCCCATCACGCGGACAGGAACCAAGGCTTTTTCCACAGGCAAGGCATTGCCGCATGACCTTGATCATGCGAAAAGGATTTCCCCTCGGGGAGAACCCCTTGGTCCTGAGCCACCATTGAGATATGTTGGGCAGACGTTTACATTCTGCCAGAAAATCTACTAAGGGAACCAGTATCTCAAGACTGGTTTCTGTTGTTGTTTGTGCCAAAAAAAGTATCTTAAATCTGTGTTCACAAGACTTCTGGGTATTGGAGGTTCTAGACTAGAGTTTTTGCTTCAAAATTATGTAAAAATTATCCTGCCTACTTGTTCATATAAAACAATATATTGATTTAGTTTTTGTAAGACACTTTTTGTCAAGAAACACAGTATGCGTGGAGGCGTGAATCATCATGAATAATGGGTGATTCACACCTAAGAAGACAAAATAATTGCATAAAATACCTCTAATGACCTGCATATTAATGAGGCCTTTCAGTCAGGTAGGCTGTGAAAAAACCCTCTGTGATCATGTCTCAAGCTCATCATGGTGTATATACAGAGAAAACAGCAATACTATGAAATATTATTACAATTTAAAATAATGGTATTCTATTATATACTTTAAAATATAATGTATTTCTGTGATGCAAAGTGTCTGAAGAATGATGTTACCTCTGTGGCATTTCATATAGGCTTTTAGCTTAAAAGCATGCACATTTGGAGAAATATTAATGGATTCTCATATGTTTGTCAATTTTCTATACAGAGTAATACGGAGTAATATTTATTTAATATTCATTGTCATCACTATGAGCGCTGGTGTTTTCAATTCATACTTGCAGCCGGAGGGCGCTCTGTGCATGTGCGTCTGACATGTGTCTATTTTCATACAGATTACATAAACACAAATTTTTTTCTATTTGACTTACACGATTTAAAACCTGACATTTCAACATTTCTTTAGACATAAGTCTAATTTTTTGGTGATTAGTATTCTCTAAGTTACAGTTCATTTTCTGAGAACTATCAGATTGGATCATGTTAGTTTTCTTTATTTTGCAAAAAGCACAAGTTTTTTTATGCTGAGTGTACACAAATAAAATAAGATATTCTATAGTTTCAATTGATATATTACTTGTCTCTATGACAAAAAAATTTATTTTAAGATAATTGAAAGTCTGTATTTTAAGTCTGTTTTGCTGCAATGTGAACAAATCCTGCAAAACATGCTGGCGCGTTTCCCGACTCCAGAGAGTTAAGTCCTAAAATATTACTGTAGTTATAAGTAACGGGACTAAACACACGATAAGAAGCAGGTTTATTCCATGACCTCGACACCTCAGTATGGAGGTCAGGAAAAAATGGCAATCCCCGACATGGAGGTTGAGATCTAGATCGTAAAAATCTTTCATCTAAGAGGCTCTTGGATCTTTCCTCTTGTTTCTCAGCTGAAATGTTTAGTTTAGCAACAGCACGAGTTATAACCTCCGTAAGCTCCTAATAAGCATGTGTCTGAGGTGGCGATTCCTCATGATCGATACTCAGAATGTCTAGCTCCTCGGAGTCAGACGTCTGAAGTACCGGTGCTGAGGCACCGGGGGAAGAAACCGCAGTGCGTGCTTCCACCAGCGAAAAGGCACTGGACCTGGCAGGTGAGGGCAGAGAAAGGGTGGCGCCCGTCTCCAACCTCTCCACCAGATCAATCTGCGAACCCCATGATCTGAGCCACCGCTCTGCCTCGGCAGCATGAGGAACGCGAGCCGAAGCGCCCGGTTGGAGTGGAGCGTTCTAACGTTCATCTTGTCGCAATGCTCGCAAGAAACCCCCTCGAGGGCTGCCTGGGCATGCTCCACTCCCAAGCACATAACACAGAGCTTGTGTGAATCCCCGCTTGTAATAAAGTGAGGGCAGGGAGAAGTACACGGTTTGAATTGCTTATTTGCCATTTCAGTCATATTTCCACTTTCTGAAATAATATACATATATATCGGGACAGACAACAATAAATATGACAGACAGATACACAGAGAGATTGCTGAAGACAACAGAAGCTAGCGTTCTCTGTTTTCGGGTATGCGTTATAGTTTCCTGGTCAGTGACGTCACCCACCTATGACGTTCCGTCACGTTATTGGACAGTTTACACATGTGCTTCACGACGCAATCACGCAGACGTGTTCCCACCGTGCTTTGACGCAACGGGAGTTCCCATGAAAGGGAACCAAACATTTATGTTTGTAAGGCATAAAAAATAGTTGTACAAGATCAATGAATGTAAAATTTTCAGTAAGAACGCAGCATCGACCCTAAAGGTCATGTGTCTATTCCGTCGGCTGGACTGAAACTCTCTCACACTGACCCTGAGTCAGCAGGCCATCCTTATTGTTGAGCCCTACAGTTATTACCACTGGAACCTGACAAAACGATTGTTCTTCTGGAGAGGGTACTGTAATGTACCACGAAAAAAAAGTGTGAAAGAGAGATGCAAGAGTAGGACATGAAGAAAAATTGAATGGAAAGTGTTTGTAACAAATAACATTCAGAGTTCTAAAAGACTACAAGCCTATTTTCTCTGGTTTGTCTCTCTGTGCCCAGCAGGTTAATGGCAGTCTGAGGAGGGAAAAAAATGCACTTCATGCAATAGATTATTGATGAAATAATCAGGCTTGAAAGTAATTTTGATGAGTAGATTAATAAATGAATAATGCAATGGAAATGAGATTGGCCAGAGGTGCACTAAACCAGCATTTGCACTTCTTTATTTCCTTCACATTTCAAGTGTGCTCTGTTAATGAATTGCACATGACCGTGTGAAACCGAATAGGTGTGGTCAAGTATAGACATTTAAAAACTGACTGAGGAGCCAACACAAGCCTTACGTGTGAAGGTTAAATTTTGATGCCCTGCGAGATCACTGGAGACCCCAGTAGTACTTTTTATTGAAGAAAAGGTCAGGCACTGCAGTGTGTGTGTGTGTGTGTGTGTGTGTGTGTGTGTGTGTGTGTGTGTGTGTGTGTGTGTGTGTGTGTGTGTGTGTGTGTGTGTGTTTGATGAAAACAAAGATTTATTGTGCCTTCTATTGGTCATTTGCCACAACCTTCATCCTCTTAGCATGTGAGTTGTTTTGGTTTTTTTTTTTTTTTTGGATAGTGGCAGTGTTTGTGAACAGGTGACATCTTCAGGTAAGGATCTTGTAAAGCAGTACAAAGCAGCACCATCTCTCAAATTAACATTGTGGAGCTGACAACCATCTGCAGCCGTGCAAGACTGAAGTTTCTCTCAAATACTAATTGTGAGGCACTGTACCACAACATTTATGCAGTAATTACACATTTGGTCATTGTGTTTTGAATGTTTACCACTAGAGTCTGTATTATCCGAGTGGCATTCAGGAAAGCAGCTTAGAGGTGTAATTGTTAAGGAATCAGACTGTGACACATAGAAAGTGACAGCACAGGCAAACAACACACACACACAGCATGAAACAGCAAAATGTTCACACATGCCTGCACACTCATTAAGGCTGCATCCCATTAACTTATTTTTCAGCCCATTTTTCTGATGTAAAGCTTCATTTACACAGTCGTTCAGGAATCAGAGAGAGTTGGTGTTTGTGCCTGCATCTTTCAGGGAATACTGAGTTAACGGCCCTGTTGACTGTCCATGAGTTTCCAGCAAAGTGTGTTTCCTACGGCAATCCTCAAAGAAACAAATACACATCACAGTAGTTTCAAGCAATTAGACATTCAAATTCTGATGTAACCGAAAGCTATGACTGATTTGTTTAGTTTTAATTTACTCCATCCATTTCTACAACTTTGACCCATTTTGGCTGATTTGCAGACTGTTTCTAACATAAATATGGTAAAACAAGATAGTATGTGAATATATTTTATGGGAGAGGGGTGAATAGAGAGAGAAATAAAGTAAATTCTATACAGTATAGCCTTCTTGTAGCTCAAACAGCAATGCCAAGGTCATTGGTTTGATTCCCAAGTAATGCATGAACGGAAAAAATGTATAGCTTGAATGCATTTTAAGTCACTTTGGCAAAAATATTTATACTAAATTCTATATACATAATTCTATTGTGGTAAAGTTCGTAGTTGTGGGAGGAAAGAGGACAGGGATCGGCTTTTAGCTGCTGACAGTCGCTTTATTCTTTCTCAAAGAGAAAATGTCACACAAAGAACACAACAAAACAAAAGCTCGGTGCAACGCACACTTCAATTCTCCACATCCGAAGACGGGCTTCACTCCAATGGACCGGACGGCATACACGACTGTCAGCAGGCTCTCTCTCTCCTCCACTCCTGCTTCTCCTGGCGTTTTATCCTGTCTCCACGCCAATTACTGGAACGAGAAACAGGTGTTCGTAATTTGCATCTAACCCGTTCAATCACCGCGCCTCCCCTGACGCTCCCTCCTGTTGCAGAACCCGCTAAACCACGCCCCCCTCGCCACATACCCCCACCGCCGACTCAGGCCGGGAGCCGTCCGGCCTGTAGCCCCCCCCCCCCCATTTCTGGAGAGGAAGTCGGCCACAGCCATCTGAACACCCGGCCTGTGGATCACTTTGAATTTAAAAGGCTGTAAAGCAAGATACCAACGAGTGATCCGCGCGTTGGTGTCCTTCATGCGGTGGAGCCACTGCAGAGGGCATGGTCCGAACAGAGGGTGAACTCCCGCCCCAGGAGATAATAGCGGAGAGTGAGGACGGCCCACCTGATGGCTAAACACTCTTTCTCCACGGTGCTGTACTTAGCCTCTCTCTTGGAGAGCTTGCGGCTAATGTACAGCACCGGCCGCATCCCTCACCCTCTATCTCCTGGGACAGGACTGCACCCAGCCCCCTGTCCGACGCATCTGTCTGCAACAAAAAAGGGAGAGAGAAATTAGGGGAATGAAGTAACGGCCCGCCACATAGCAGCCTTCACCTGGGTAAAGGCCTGCTGGCACAGCTCCGTCCACTGGACCGTATCTGGTGCATCCTTTTTAGTCAGATCAGTCAACGGGCTGGTGAGGTCCGAATAATTAGGAACAAACCTTCTGTAATATCCCGCCAGCCCGAGGAACTGTCTTACCTCCTTTTTGGTCTTGGGACGCGGACAGGTTGCAACCGCTGCTGTCTTATCAATTTGGGGACGCACCTGTCCATATCCCAAGTGGAAGCCCAGATACCTTACTTCCACGCGCCCAATTGCACACTTCTTCGGGTTGGCCGTGAGCCCAGCTCCTCTCAGCGATCTCAGTACAGCCCTCAAATGCTGCATATGCCGCTGCCAATCATTACTAAAAATAATAATGTCATCCAGATAGGCAGCCGCATACGCAGCATGGGGCCGTAACACTTTATCCATGAGTCGCTGAAAGGTAGCCGGTGCCCCGAACAGCCCGAACGGAAGGGTCACGAATTGGTGTAAACCAAACGGCGTCGTGAAAGCGGTCTTTTCTTTGGATAACGGAGACAAGGGGATCTGCCAATACCCTTTAGTTAAGTCCAGTGTCGAATAAAAGCGAGCTGTACCAAGCCGGTCAAGCAATTCGTCCACACGCGGCATTGGATACGCGTCGAACTTCGACACTGCATTCACCTTGCGATAATCCACGCAGAACCGCACTGAGCCGTCCGTTTTGGGAACCAAAACTATCGGGCTCGCCCAATTACTGCTGGATTCCTCTATTACCCCCATGTCAAGCATTGCCTCTAATTCTGCCTGAACCACTTTTTTCTTGTGTTCAGGTAACCTATACGGCCGGCTGCGAATCACCACGCCCGGCTCGGTCTCGATGTGGTGCTGAATGAGGTCCGTACGGCCCGGTACGGGAGAGAACACGTCGGCAAACTCAGCCTGTAATTTAGAAACATCAGTGAGCTGTGAGGGCGAAAGGTGATCTCCCCCTGGGGCCAGAGCGAGGGATTGTTTTTTTACATTCGCCTCTGGCCCAAGATCATCCTCTCCGCTAATCACCGTCGCCAGCATCACTGATTCCGCCTCACTCCACTTTTTCAGGAGGTTGAGGTGATAAATCTGACGTGCCCCTCTCCTATCGGACCGTATTACCTCATAATCGAGATCCCCAATTCGTCGTGTGACCTCAAATGGTCCTTGCCACTTCGCCAGTAATTTTGAGCTTGACGTTGGAAGTAATACAAGCACTTTCTCTCCCGGTGCAAATTTACGTAGATTCGTTCCCCTGTCATACAACCGGCACTGTCTGTCCTGGGCTTGTAACAAATTCTCCATAGATAGCCGCCCCAAAGTGTGGAGTTTTGTTCTCAAGTCCAGCACATACTGAATTTCATTTTTTGATTGAGACGGTCCGTCCTCCCAAGATTCTCTTAGGACATCCAGGACCCCGCGGGGGTGGCGCCCAAAGAGAAGCTCAAAGGGGGAAAACCCCGTGGAGGCTTGCGGGACCTCTCGCACAGCGAACAACAGGGGTTCCAACCATTTATCCCAATTTTTGGCGTCTTCTTGCACGAACTTACGAATCATGGATTTAAGCGTGCGATTAAAACGTTCGACCAACCCGTCCGTTTGTGGGTGAAAGACGCTGGTTCGAATCGATTTAATGCCCAACAATTCGTACAGTTCGCGTAACGTACGTGACATAAACGCCGTGCCTTGGTCAGTGAGGATTTCTTTCGGAATCCCCACCCGGGAGATTAAACTGAAGAGGGCGTCCGCAACACTCTTAGCAGAAATGTTGCGGAGAGCCACTGCTTCTGGATATCGGGTTGCATAGTCCACAATGACTAGAGCAAACCGATGTCCTCTCGCTGATCGCTCTAATGGCCCGATGAGGTCCATACCAATTCGTTCGAAGGGGACCTGCATTAATGGAAGGGGGCGCAAAGGCGCTTTGGGGTGGCCGGCGGATTTACCAGCTGACATTCACGACAAGACGCACACCACCTGCGCACGTTCTCGTGAATGCCCGGCCAAAAGAATCGGGTCATGAGGCGATTTAGTGTCGCTGTTTGTCCTAAGTGTCCAGCCATTGGGTTAGAGTGAGCCGCATGGAAAAGCATTTCCCTGCGGCTCTTTGGTACTAACAACTGGGTTGTATCTTGTTTTGATTGAGCGTCTTGGGTCACTCGATACAACCTATCTTTAATAATCGCAAAATAGGGGTAAGTCAGTGGTCGTCCAGGCTGGAGAGACTGACCGTCGATCATGCTGACCCTCTCAAACGCATTTTTCAGCGTCTCATCGTGAGACTGCTCCAGGGGAAAATCATCACGGTCCGAGAGAATCAGTCTCCCGATTCCGCTCGGTTCCCTGAAGCAGACACCACTGGTCCCTGATCAGTCTCCCCCGCCTGCACTCGCACTTCCTTCCCCCGCGAACATCTCTTCCAAGAGGCACCCGAACATAAATGTCCCAATAATTTATTAAACGCGGGCCAATTTGTCCCCAAAATTATCGGGTGCCGGAGGTGGGGATTAACTGCCACCTCTACACTATGCTTTTGACCCCTAAATAGAATCCTGACCGACACCAACGGATAACTCGCGATATCCCCGTGCACACACCGTACCCTAACCATGCGGCCTGTATCCAATGCCCCGGATGAAATCAGGCTTTGATGCACCGAGGTTTGGTTACAACCCGAGTCCACCAAAGCCTGATATGTACCCCCCTTGATACTCACTGGTATCTGGTACTGACCAGCTTGACCGGGGGCAACCTGCAGGTCGTCCGGGACCCGGATCAATGTCCCCACCTCCATCATTGGACACCGGTCTAAAAAGTGATCCGGGTCCCCGCAACGCCAGCAGGCCGGCCCAGACCTGCCCGCCGCTCCAGTGGCGGAGAACGGGCCGGATGATTGGCGTGGAGAGAGGGGAGAAGCAGGCGCGGGGTCCGGTCCGGCGGTGGCCAGACCCGCCCCCCTGGGCGGGGCTCTCGGAGCCACGAACGGCCGGAAATCCGTTCCACCCCGCCCCCGGGGTGGAACACGAGGCGGGCCGGGCGGACGGGACCTAGGAACAGGGACAGGTCGAGAGAGAGAGAGAGAAGGGGGAGAGGGGGAGAGAGAGACAGATGGTAGGGGCTCGCCGACCCCTGGGCACGCCACCAAGTGGTCCTCCGCCAGTTGGATGGCCGAATCCCGCGACGTGGGCCGGTGGCACTGGACCCACTCGGCGGTCTTCCTCGGGAGCCGAGTGGTGAACTGCTCCAGCACCACACGATCGATGATCTGCTCCACGCCACCTCCGTCGGCCATCAGCCATTTGCGGCACGAGTCCCGGAGCTGTTGGGCCAACACGAAGGGCCGGCCCGCTTCCCCCAGCTCCAAAGACCGAAATCGCTGACGATGCTGTTCGGGGGAGCGGCCGACCCGCTGCAGGATGGCCCTCTTCAGGTCGTCGAAGACCAGGAGGTTCTGGATGGGCAGCTGCTGGGCTGCCACCTGCGACTCGCCCGACAGCAGGGGGACGAGCCGCATGGGCCACTGGTCCCGGGGCCAACCGGACACTTCAGCGGACTTCTCAAACAAGTCGAGGAAGGCCTCCGGGTCATCGTGCGGGCCCATCTTCTGGAGTGGCAGCTGGAAGGAGGCAGCAGCTGCCTCGGTGGTTCCCACAGGAACCTCCCGGTCTATCCAGCTCCGGAACCTCTCGCGGTCCTCCTGCTGGCCCTGGATGATGGCCTCGAAGCGGCGCTCCTGGTCGTTGCGAAGATCCACCAGGGCCCGATGTTGTTCTTGGTGAAGGACCGCGAGGGATGCGATGATGTCCGCAAACGGCTTTCCAGCGGCGGGGGCTGCCTGCATGGCGGCGGCTTCCGTCTTTTCCTCCCGGGTTTCGGCACCAGTGTGGTAAAGTTCGTAGTTGTGGGAGGAAAGAGGACAGGGATCGGCTTTTAGCTGCTGACAGTCGCTTTATTCTTTCTCCAAGAGAAAATGTCACACAAAGAACACAACAAAACAAAAGCTCGGTGCAACGCACACTTCAATTCTCCACATCCGAAGACGGGCTTCACTCCAATGGACCGGACGGCATACACGACTGTCAGCAGGCTCTCTCTCTCCTCCACTCCTGCTTCTCCTGGCGTTTTATCCTGTCTCCACGCCAATTACTGGAACGAGAAACAGGTGTTCGTAATTTGCATCTAACCCGTTCAATCACCGCGCCTCCCCTGACGCTCCCTCCTGTTGCAGAACCCGCTAAACCACGCCCCCCTCGCCACATCTATATATATATATATATATATATATATATATATATATATATATATATAATATATAATTCTTGAGATTATTGTAAATCAGGGAAGTAAAATAACGGGGGGTAAGCAGATGTCTATGGCCCAGTTATATCATAGACAGGTTCTGGGTAAAGCCCAGAGCATTTAATCCCCACCCAATGTATCACGAGTTTAACCTTCTCCCTTCTGGCATTCATTATAGAACTCCAATTAGTAAAACAAATCAGTTTAGACATTCATTTATCCCCTCAGCAGTAAAGGTTTTAAATTTAAGGTAAGAACTTTTTAGGAAGGAAATGAACATTTAATGTTTGTATTGTGTTTTTGTTGTTTATGTGAAATGCTTGTGTGCTGCAACCAAATTGCCTTTGGGAAATGAATAAAGATGAACTGAACTGATATATTTCCTCCAAAACACACCTGACATGGTTCTACCAATTGGAAGAGAAGTTTATAATGGAAAGAGTAAATACACTCTGGGTAGACAGTGCTTTGCGGTTAAATTTTATTTCAGGTTACAGGGTTCTTATTAAGCACAATGATGATACTGATACAATCACAGGCAACAATTATCCCTTTTATCCTTTCATGGTTCAGTTCATCTAAGGAAATCTTGGAATACTCCCATTCTTCGTGTTTGAAGCAAAGCCAATTGAATTTTCAATAGATGTAATTAAATTGGCACTTGATATTCGGTGGTTTTAGTTGAGATGACAATCGTCTGGCTTCTAACGTGCTAATTATGAGCTACGGATTGACCGTAGATAAAGACATCTGAAGATGTCTTGAAAGTACACCTTTTCTGAACAATGTAACCTAATTAGCTAAATAAAGCTATAATTTAACACTGTGGATATGTCATCCCGGTTGGCTCATACCTGAACCTAGAACTCTCCTGTATGATTTGAACCTTTAAAGACATCATCTGGGTTCTGCAAACCCAAGACAAACAAATGGATCCAAAGCAATTTACTTTAAAGGCCATCCATACAGATCTTTTCCAATATTCATATGAAATATATTTTGTCTTTCTCCCACACACAATCATTCATCTCACATCTCCTTCCTCTTCTTCGCTCTTTCTCAACCTTGCTCTTTTTCGATGTTGGGCTGCTGAAATTTTAAACAGGTAAGAGAGAGGAAGACAGCACAGGTGTCAGGAAACACAGAGGGTTTGTCAGCTCAGTAGACCTGCAGACAGTGTTAGAGATGAAGTTAAAGGGACACCAACAGTTTAGCAGGGGCTTCACTTTCAATTATCTGGATATCAAAACTGCCTCTCTAACAGAGCAGCTTTAATTGCTTTGACCTCGGTGGATCTGTCGGTTGTTTGTGGTGGGAATGAGGGGGGTATGGGTTGAAAAAAAAAATCAATTAATTAATCAAATTAATAAAAGCTGTAATGGTATAAATAATACTAAAATAGCACCGATAATTAGCAGATAATGCAATCCCAGAATGCACTGTGACAAGCTCAGTAAAAAAAAGACTTTGAGAAATATCTTATCATATTTTGTCCATACATAAGAAGTCAGTGGTCACCAAAACTGTTTGGTTATCAATACTCTTCAAAATATCTTCTTGTGTGTTTCGCAGAAGAAAGAAAAGTCATTTAGGTTTGGGATGACATGATGGTGATTGATGAAGAATTGAGTGAAGATTGTGACAGAATTTTCATTTTAGCATGAACTACCACTTTGAGATTTGAAATCACTCCCTACTCCCTCATTCACTATTCCCTACATTAATCCACTAATATAGTCCACTTGAAAGAGTGAGTGAATGAAGCAAGTTAACAAATTCGTTCACTGAGTGCACTGGAATGGCTGCCGCTTTTGCATAGTTTGTGTTTGCTGTTTAATAATCATTTTGAACTTAGCAAACTGGCAGCTCCAGTAATAATGAAAAGATTTATCTTGTATTCTGTCATGGAAGCTAGCATCTTATAAACCTTTATTAAACAATTTAATAATCAAATAAAGATGAATGTATAGCCTACCTGTATGATAGTACACTGTACCCACATTGGACCAGCAGTTTTGGAAAATGGATGGATGATTCAGCTGCCAGTGGGGTCTTCTGGTGAGACGTGGGAATTCATCCGGTGCGACTCTCACAGTGCATTATGGGTATTCTCTAGCCAGTGAGTGTACTTTAGTTGTACACTCGCTATCGCAGTGGATTGAATGAGTGCACTCAATAACGTCCACTATGGTTTCAGACACCACTACAAATGGATGTGTCCTCAAATAATGCCCTATTTAAGGGTATATGGGGCGATTTCAAACACAGCCCTGGAATTGAATTGGACACAGCTACTACAGGATGTTGAATTTGAATTGGAATGACAAGAAGAGAAAATTATGTATAATTGCTTTTATCAGACTTAAAGAGCAATAGAGATGTGAGTCATTTGCAAATGCATATCTAAACATCTAATCTGAATAAAAATGGTTTTCCTCTTGCCGTTTCATCAAGGCCTCTGCAATTAGCTGGAGACGATAATGACTTGGATCAATTGTTGTGCTATTTCATCAGGTCAAGTTAGCCATATTTACCACAGGCAGCCATCTGTTATGCTGAAGCGTGTACAGAAAGGATGACTAGCCATGTGGCTGCGTGCAGAGAGTATCACGGACTGCTCACTGGCCGCTCGCACGCAGACAGACAGCTGGGAGCACAGATGCACATTTGGAGCAAAAATGTCTGGGAAAATAGGAGAGGTTGTCTGAATCGCTGACTGACATTTAGCGCTTGTCAGTTGGTATTGAGGTTTGTTTTTTTTTTTTGTTTTTTTTTAATTAGTTTTAAGTCAGAGCTTTGAGCACTTATGGTGGAAATAAACTGATATACACACAGCCAATATTAGACCCCTAGAGATGCCTGCATGGACAAAGTTAATGATTAATAGACTGGAGCTTAAAGGAGTACAAAAAAAAGAAAAGAAAAAAATGACTCACCCTCATTTTAGATTTTATGCAGAATGTCTGAGCTGCTCTTTTCCATACACTACAAAAATTACAAGAAAGCTCCATAAAAGAAGTATCATATAATTAATATGAAACATAAAATTAGTCCATGCAACTTTATATATAATATATAAAAAAGTGACATAATATGTGATAATTAAATAATTTACAAATGAAAGAAAACCATACAGACTTGGAACAACAAGTTAATTAAATTATTACAAAAATTGCCATGTTTGGGCAAACTCTTGATGTTTTTAATTGTCAAATTTCTTTAAACGTGTCATATTTGTCAGAATATAATCATTTACATTTACAATATGATTCTAGCTTTAAAATGACAGACTGTTGTTTGTACTATATTTAAAACCTAGAGCTAAAAATTGATTTTCCCCACATTAGGATCGTCTTTAGCTCTGACATGCAATACCTGCTGTCGTAATCTCACACCTTTCTCCCACATTCTTTTGTTTTTTTCCTGTTTTCTCTGTATTTCTAGCTTGTGCATGTGTAGTCCAAGCCAGGCATTTGCTGTCAGAAGGAGGTTTTTGTTCTGAAACATAAAGCACGCACACACTTGGCAAAGCATTTTAAGTTAAAGGAGCGCAAGAATGAATGTGCTTTGCCGCCTCAAGCAAAATGACTTTTCCCTTCTCTCATTTTTCTCATTTCGTAAGAAAATGCTTTTTGTTTGTTTGTTTAATTTTTCTTCCAGGCATGCGAACATCAGCAGTGTGCCATCCATACACAGAGGCCTTTATGGTCTAACAGAGTTTAGTATCACTTTTATTGTATAAACAAATAAATGCCTTTTTTTTTTAACATTGATAATAATAAAAGTTTCTTGAGCACCAAATCATCATATTGGAATGATTTTTGAAGGATCATGTGATACTGAAGACTGGAGTAATGATGCTGAAAATTACTTTGGGGGGGTTGTATTATTTGGCAAAACCCAAAAAGATTAATAATACCAAATCGACAAGTTTATCACTACAAAAATTACATAACACTTAAGTCAACAAAACCGTAAGAAATTGTAAATATGATTGCATGAGCCGTTGTAAAATAGCCAATATTCACACACCAGTGACATTTCATTACATTTCCCAGAAGCCTTATGCTGATGCCCTTATCATGGCTGCCACAGAGGTTTACTCATTGTTGCAATTGAGCCAGACCAGCCTCAGAGGAAAGGCATCTACATCCCCTTCCCTGAAAAAAATACACACACCATCCCTGAGCGCCAAACACAACCTGCAGTATTGATTTGCAAGACCAGCGCCTAACAGACACTAGAAGACAGAGCTGTGTTTTGAGGAACAGACAGGTGTGTATTATTTACTGTGACCCGAGGAAGGCCAGACCTCGATCTGAATCTGTAAACAATTGTTCATGCCAGGTCAGAGGCAATGAAGAACTGGGAGAAAAAAGGGGAGGAAAAGACTCTAAAATGGGGCAGAAGCCAATGCTATTAGAAAGGAAATGGGCGGCGGTGCCAGTGAGCTATCTGAGATCATATCGAGGGTAAATTAATCACCCAGCAAATGAGAGTTAAGCTCTTCTTTGTACCCTGGTGTAATGCCATATGAGGCAAAGGACGACTGCATGACCTTACAGCAGATGAATCCACACTGGATTGAGTGGTTTGATTTAAAGGAATAGTTCACCAGAAAGGAAAATTATGGAGTCATTTGCTCACCAACATGTCATTTCAAAGAAGATTCTTTCTTCTGTGGAATACAAAAGGAGGTTTTGCTGACTGTGTAGGGTGCGCGTTTCCATACAAATATTATAGAAAAGCTTCAAAAAGGACATTAAAGTAGTCTATATGAATTGCACACATGAGGTGTGAGGCCTGTCTGCAGGTTATTCTTTCTATCTTTTGAGATTGTTGCACCAACAGCGTTTCATCTAAGACCTCATATCACTCACATGGTTCATCTCTACGTAATTAAAAACCTTTCCATTATGTAAAGCATAAGCAGTCAAGAGCTCTTTATGATGATGGTTACTAAAGATTTAATATTGAATTATAGATGTCATTTGAAGCCTATTCAGTCATCAGTCTTTTTTCTCACTCCCAGTGTGATTCCCTGGGAACATGTCTGTATTCCACTGAATAGTTAATGTGTTGCCAGACATCCATTACAGCTTAAAGAGACGCATCCAGGCCAACAAATTGAGCGGTAAATTGGTGGATATGAGGTTCAATTAACAGCAACAAGTCATGTGAAGAGAGTGACAGCATCCTAGAGAGAGTGTGTGAGTGCATTTGTCACCATCACTCATTTTTCCTTAAAGTTTAAAGTCTGAGGAGTGGAAGTCAGTCTTAACCTCAATACATTCAGCTCCATCTTGGATGGCATTTTTATTGTATTTTTTTTTTTTTTTTTCTAAATATTCTTCTGTAATATACAGTTATATAGCTTACTGTTGTTCATAGCAACTGTTTTAGTAGGCCTTGGGAAGCTTTTAAAGAGATAGTTCACCTAAAAATCATTTATACTCATGTTGTTCTAAACCTGTATGACTTCTTTTTGTCTGTAGAACATAAAAGACGATGTTTGGAATAACATCTTAGGTATTTTGTCCAAAGTAGTTTGGACTTCAACATTCTTCCAAATATCCATACAGGTTTAGAATGACATGGGTGAGTAAATGATGACAGAATTTTCATTTTTGAGTGAACTATCCCTTGTGGTAAAATACGGTGAGAAGGAAAACAACATTATTCCGTTTTATGACTCCATTGTGTCATTTAACGATTGTAGGTCACAGCAGAGGACAAATAAGAGCGTGTGTTTTGGGTGGGGGGTGATGCCCCCTCTCCCCTGTTGTGCCCCCCACACTGTGTCGTTAATGAATTTGGACCCCCACCCCTAAGGCCTCCACAGGTCTCCAGGTCTTCAGGTCTCACCTGATTGAGAGGAGCACGTAGGTCTCGCTCCTCCCTCACGCCGAGCATATTACCAAGCCCATCTGGTGCCCTGCGCCCCATGCCAAGTACAGCCCAGTCCGTCAGGACAAGGTCATGTGTTGGCATATGTTCTGGCACACCATTTCCCTCCCCAAAGGCCCAACACCTGAGATCAGAACCGTGTGCTGTGAAGCCAACTAGAGGCGTAACTAGAGGTAATTTTGCCCGAGAAAGAGAAAGATCTCTGGTAACCGTGATCAAGGACTAGTAATTACAAGAGAAATATTTGCAGCGTAACACCGCGCGTCACAACAGCTGAAAGCTATCTACACTGTACGTGACACACTTTTGCAAAGCTTTCGGACTACATCAGAAATAGAATGGGGAATCTGTTTACTGTCGGGAATTTGTTGTGTCGCATCATGCTGCATCCAGTGGAAACAATATACCCTTAATTATAATGGGACCTATTGTCTTTTGACGCGTCGCGCCACTCACGTCCAGTGTAGACACGATGCAATACTAGTATACTATAATTATGGACAAGAAAATGTCTTCAGTAGATGTCAAATTTGACTTTTACCTATATTTTCTCAAAAGAACCATGGCTGTTTCTCAGTATGCATTCTTCAGCGATCTTGCGTCCTTGTGTTCTCCCTCTACGTCATCATCAACCGTTGAAGTTCAGTTCCAATACTCAAGATCAGAGGACGCATGAAAGTACCCGAATGTGTTCTTGATATCGAGGATGCATTGAATGCAGACTTGAGAGAATCGAACCGTTAAAAATCCCAGAAGACGCTGCGGGTGGTCAACGTACGGAAGCCTGCAAGCTTTAAAGTTCTCGTTCTCACTAATGAGATTCCCGCTACAAGCTCGCAAATACGTCACGACGTTTCTTTTGCTTCATTTTAATAAAGTGATAATCTGAAGAAAGCCTGCAATATTTTTATTGGCTTATAAAAAAGAATCTTAACATCGACAAAGCATATGGTAACACAAAGGCTGCTCATTTTCATAAATACACGTGGTTAAATAAAAAGATTATTATATGAAAACAATGTCTATAATAATATGTAAGAAATCTTTTTAATAGGTTATGACATTTGTTTGTGTTGTTATGTTGCATTTATTGTACATTAGCTACTTATAAGATGCTGGGACGGTCAGTTGAGCAAAAAGATCATAGCACATCTCAATTCTCAAATGACGCGTTCTTTCAAGGTCGCCTGGCAAGATCGGACTCCACAAGAACGCAAGTCTGTTCTCAGCGTTCTTGGAATTGAGAAACAGCCCATATCTGTAACTTTAATCAATGTTTCTCATCCTTTTTGTCTTCTTTACTTGATATCATTTAATATTAATAGAAATACACTCAAAAGCTTGGGGTCAGTAAGTTTGATAACACTTTAGATTAGGGAACACTATTCACTATTAACTAGTCACTTATTAGCATGCATATTACTAGCATTTTGGCTGTTTATTAGTAATTATAAAGCACATAATATTAATGCCTTATTCTGCATGACCATATTCTACATCCCTTAACATCCCAAACCTAAACTTAACCACTACAACAACTGACTTACTTAGTATCAATAAGCAGCAATTAGGGGTAATTATTCCCTATTATTCATTATTTCAAAGATCATCAACACCCCCAAAAATTGAGAACCTCTGCAAATACTTAGAGATATATAGTAACCTTAAGTAATATAGTTTGTTGTCCTAACTATAGACTGTGTATGTTTGCCAAGAAATGACAGTAATCCTATATTATATATTAGCTGTTTTGTAACAGCTTCATTTCTGTCTTATCCAATCAGATTTTAAGAGCTGTTGGAACGCCACATATCAGTATAATGCATGCAGGCCAAAATCAATTCATCAAGACGGCGAGTAAAATCTGGGAACGCTTACAGCTCACCACTTATAACATTAGAAAGATATTATGATGAGAAGACTGTAACATCATTTTCTTCATTATGTTGTTTTCATTGGCATCTAAGCTTTAAACAATGGATTTGCAAATGTACAGCTCTTTTTCATGCTTTTAGAACAGGCTGAACTTTTAGCAAGATTCAGAACTTTGAAAGTTGTTTTTGTGAGTTTTTTTTTTAAAGCAATCAGAACAGAAAAGAAGCATAGTGCAACTTAGCACTGTATGGTGACTCCAGAGTCTTGGCCGTAATGGATTAACTGTAAATAGGAATGACAGGTTAATGTTAATTCCATGATTTACAAAGCAGGTGTCAGTGATATATTGAAGGATTTGATCAGGGTCCTGCCTCTCCTGCCTGATTCTTTTTCTGTCAACGTCCAGCTCTGTTTCACTGTGGCCTGGTTGTCCTTCTCCTGTCTAAGTTCCCTATTGGTATTCTGTCACCCTGAGCGCTGCTGAATGGGTAGTGAAGTGTGACGGACAGAAGTCAGGCTCTCACACACAAGGGCACACTTTCACACACATATACATTCACACCACTACAAACACACACATAGTGAACACTTCCAGTTTCCTCTTTTTTGTCTCATTCCCTCTCATTTTTATGAATTTGAATGCTAGAGTGTGAAATAATACATCATGCTCATCACTAAAAAACCCTTTTTGTAGTAAACTTACACCAGAAAGTCAGAATCATGTCAGTATTAATTAGCATGGCCTTTTTTCTCTGCGTACTACATGCTGGAACTGCTTTTGGCAATTCAAAGTGTGAAGTTGTGTATAAAAAAAATTAGTATTTGGAAAAACACCCACTTTCAGCATGCAGAACCTGGAAACAGACCATTGATTTTTACCAATGTAACCACAATCCCACCATGAGCTTCACTCTGAAAGAGAATGGCACGGAATTGTAAAGGCTTAAAGGTGATGTAAGACATCTCAGTAGTATTGCTAACCTGCTCTAGAATTAGACTACCCCTGTTAGAATGTGCATCATTTAATCACTGGTGCAGTGGACTGAAAACAAGGCACACTGATTGACTTGACAAGAGCGGCAATGTAGGGGTGATGCCAAGTAGATTTTGAATGCAACATTCAAATTTACCGTTCAAAAGTTTGGGGTCTTATTTAATTAATTAATACTTTTATTCAGCAATGATGCATTGTATAGGTCAAAATTAATCTTAATTTGTGCTTAATTTACCCACAGACAACTTGTGCATAATATTTGCATTATTTTGACGTATTTCCGCATTTAATCCTTGTTGGCGTTTTTTTAACACATTTATAGTTTATTATATTGCTATCATTTTCTTTTGTGTATTTTTTAAAAATTTAATACAAATATATTAATATATTCATATTTAATATTTGTTTATATTTAATTTTTTAACAGCCCAAACATACATACAGGTCGATAGAATGGTTCATAAAACAGATTCATGAGGGGAGGGAAAAACTGTAAATAATAAATTGGCTCCATTGCAGATTCCAAGTGATCAAGGGCTTGGGGCGTTCCATTTAAACACATTTTAAGGGTTCCGCCAGTAGTGGGCGCTCATGCAACATAAGCAATGACATACCTCTGACTGAACAAGACAGAGGGAAGTTAGCGAGGGAAGGACATCAAAAATTGGACTTAACACAGCCCACATCTTATTATTGGAAGATACGAGGGTCTGTGGCTCTACCATTGGAAAAAGTGTAGCTGCTAATTTGGATCACGTGTGCTTTGATAACCAATCACATTACAGCTTTGACATCATTGAATTTCATTCAGAGTTGTGCAACAGTCAATCACTGTTTGCGGATACCATAGAAATGAATGAGAAGGGCTGTAAACTGAATCATACTGTACCTATCGTGCAATTTGTTGTGACTTCTCTTATAAAACAGCATTTTTACTGTGTAAACTCTAGAAATCGATCAATCCAAAATGAATGTTACAGAGCAAATATGTTGAAGATTAGCCGATGGGCTGTCGATTCATTCAAGGATGAGCCATTTTCCCAAAAAAAGCAGTTTATTCAGCGTAGTGAAGCTTCTCCTCCATTAAAAAATAAACAGCCTCTGGTCTGTCAGCCCCTGCGTACCCCAGCATTTGCAGGTGTTTTTTTGCAAACCTTGCAGGCTTGCCTTCAAGTGTCTTTGTCCCTATCTCATGTGTCATGTTCTGATTGGTTCATTGTGTTCATTGTTTTCAGGCGTGTCTTGTTTAGTCATTATTCTTGGTGTATAAATAGCTCTCATGTTCCCATTGTCTCTTGTCTAGCTTTCTGTAACAAATATCCACTGACGGCAAGTTGAAGGAGAATCCATTTGCAGTTTATTGGAGTAAAAGTGAAACCATTACAAAAATAAACAATGACCTGACTTGGCAATACATTGAGTTGAAACTTAAACTTTAACTTAACTAAGACTCACCGACAGCAGGTTTCAACATAACAAGAAACAAAGTTAGACAAGAGACATTGGAAACATGAGGGCTATTTATATACCAAGACTAATGACTAAACAAGACATACCTAAAAGCAATGAACACAATGAACCAATCAATGAACCAATGAACCAGTTTCTAGCTCAACTGCCAAATGGAATGCATAGGATTATGGGATAATCTATGCTGCCTTCAAAAATCGATCAGATGAAGGTATCTCGGGAGACAGGAAGTGAAGCTAACATTGGATTCGGACATGCCTGGATGCCTTCCTAGCTTGGAATGCCTCCTCCAAAGGCAGCATTTTTAAGTTTTCAGATGCAGCCACTATCAAATGAGGGCAAGGAATCACATGACAAAAAAGGAACCATGACTATGAGAATTTCAAAATAAAAGACATGATAAAACCACAAAACAGACGTGACAACAGGAATAAATAGCATTTTATAATATATTAAAATAGATAATTAGTTATTTTAAACTGTAATAATATATCACAAAAAATTAATTTGTTTTCATTATAATAATGAATTTTTAATAACATTATACATATAAGGAGGCAGAAATTATACATTCAGATTGATTTACACCTCCATTTTCTTTAAACTGAATTCTTTCATCAACTGCTTACTCATGTCCCTCAACTTTTTCAAAAATAAAAATGCATTTTGAACCATGGCTTTCCATTTTGCTTGGTTTCTTTATAAAATGTATATTAGGTTGGGTTATGTGTAGGTAGATTTTTTTTTAAGGTAAAAACTAAAAATAAGTGTATCATTTAAATACCAGGCATAAAATTACTTTAATTTTATGCCTGGTATTAAAAGAAAAAATCATTGGCAACCTTTAACCAACCCTGCTTTTGACTTATTTCATTTCATTAACACCACAACATGGCTATTTAATGCCGCACAACTTGCATTAACTCAGAGACGCATGCTATAAGACTCGTTCTTATGTTTCTACACTTAATTTCTCTCTTGTGTCTTTCTTTCTCTAAGTACTGCACCTCATTTCTTTGTTGTTGTGCTCTTCTCTCTCTCTTTCTCACCACCTGTCATTGTTTGGTACACCCCGTCCTCCTCCTCTCTGTGATTGTACCGGTAGTCTTTAGTGGCATGTTTACACAAACTACTTAAACAGGCCTCTCTTTTGTCAGCCATGTTGTGCTGCTCAGCTTTTAATTAGCCCTTTGTCTGTGCAGCATGCCTCTCTTTATTATTTTTCCTGTGCTTGCGCTGTGTTCTTTCCAAACACTGGCTTGAAAATTGGTCACAGAGGGAGTGTACCGCCTGCCTTCTGCAGCCAGTGTGTGTGTGTGTGTGTGTGTGTGTGTGTGTGTGTGTGTGTGTGTGTGTGTGTGTGTGTGTGTGTGGGTGAGAGAGAGATTCTTTAACCTCCATTAATGCACAGTCCAGGTGCAAGATAATAACATGCTTGACACAGGAAAAAGAGACATCATTTCTAATAAGCATTTCTTATTCCTCTATTCAGCAAGTAGTAGGACCCGATTTTTGAAGTCTCAAATTGGGACACACAGGCTAGGGTGACCAAACATCCCCGCTTGAGCTGTCTTTGGAACTATTTCTTGCTGACATTTGTTCTAAACATTTTTCTTCATGATTATCTACTGGGCATTTAGAATGAAGTAATATAAATAACAAGAAAGCTATTTTGTAATCTACACTACCTGTCAAAAGTTTGGAATATTTAATGTTTTTGAAAGAAGTCTCTTATGCTCACCAAGGCTGCATTTATTTGATCAAAAATACAGAAAAGAAAACAGTAATATTGTGAAATATTACAATTTAAAATAAGTGTTTTCCGTTTGAATGTATTTTAAAATGTAATATATTCTAACTATCCCTTTAAATCTGATGCAGTTGAAATGCTGATGTTCTTGATGTACTAAGATGGTCGATTCAGTCTCTTCCAACATGACTATATTTTTGGACAGTGATTTTTAATTGCCTGAAAGGAGGAGAGGTGAATTTTATCTACAAGGTCAAAGCCCCAATTTCTTCCCAAAAAAGAGCCAGCTGGCGTTATACAGGAGTCACTCGTGTGATTGAAGTTATAATCGATAGACAGATCTCCCCTCCAATTTTGTTGATTGTCATAATTTTTTCAAGCAACTGTGGTCTGCTGACAGGTCTGGAATTAATGGAATGGTTTTGTGGTGGTAAAACTGTTCAGAAAGGACATTCAGAATACTGATGTTGACACCTGCAAGACTAAGCCTATCACGCGGCTCCACGCTCTGTGCTGATGAAATAGCAGGGACAGATTATTTGGCTCGGATGGGGAAAAGATGGCTGAGTCTAATCCCAGTCAGATGTGGTTACCGGTATAAGAGAGGATAAAGAATGTGGATGAGGGTGAAGAGACAGAAGGACTGAATCACTTTCTCTGCGGTGTGTCTTCACAGGTCACCCTCCTCACTCTTTACTCAGAGATTATTCCCAGTCTTATTTCACGAATACACATCCTCCACAGAGACAGGAAGTGCGCAGAAGGCTTTAGTTTTCGAATTTAGAGAAGTTCACATCACTGCAAAATGACAAACACTTAATAAGTGACAAACACAATTTAAATCCGTCTCTTAGGGAATGGAGAACATAATTCAAAAGGTCAAAAGCAAGTTGGGAAGGAAGTTAATTTAATCAGAGCAGTTTATGGGGGAAGCAGTATGGGCGTAGGGATAGTAATCCAATAATGATGAAACAGGAGGATTTTCCATTCCTTTAAAGCTCTCATTTTGAAACATGATTACTATACATGGAAACAAATCCATTCTGAGATTCCTTTGGTGAGTGCAAGATTGATCTCTCCATATTGATGGTCTTCAGCAGGTGCCAATTTGGGGGGGTCTGTGATGGTACTGTAGAGGAACCGTCAATCTGTTGGATCTGGAAAAATTTTAAAAATGTGCTGCAAAAATACAATATTAAGTTTAAATGAAGCTGAAGTAGAGCTAAATTAAAGCTAAATATAAAAATTGTCCCTCCAGCATTAAAATATGTTATTAAAATTAATAACATGATAAGAATTAGAACAATTAGATAAGTAGAATTGGGTATCAATACGAATTTCCCAATGCGATTTCACAATTCATAGAACAATGCAGAAGTGTTTTGTTGACAGTTTCTGCTGTTGCTTTGTTTGGGACTATTTTCCTTGGCGGAACAAAACTAGACAATTTGCAATACAGTGTGTGAAAATGTAAGTTACTCAATATTATCTTCTTGTTTTTTCAACTGTTGTTTAAGATATATATCACACATAATCACACTGTTGCTGTTGGTCGGAATATAAACATAACTGATCTATGGCTAAATCAGAGCTGTACTAATATTTGGAACATCATTCTGCCCATGTGATATTGTTGAAATAGACTGTAATATATTTAATTGAGTCTTTTTGAATGATTCATTAAAGGATTCATCAGACATTACTGGTTCGCTGTCTATTTTTATGCACTAAAATAATTGATTCATAAGAGTCTTGTGAATTGGACTGGTCACGCTTTTTTTACTGTTTATAGTCCATAACTACAACTTTTCTTGCCAGTATTTTGCAGTCCATGCCCTTTTTTATCTTATAACATATTTTGACTGCAAAATCAAAATACTTAAATATGACATCTTCAGCTCATTCAGTAGCGATGTCACAAAGCAGTGCATGCAGTAAACACAGAGTGCATGGAGTAAAGAGATTACAATGTATGTAAATACATTAAAGGGCACTGACTATTATTATTAATCTTAGATTAGAGAGCAAAAACCCGCCGTTTTAGTGTGTGTCCCTTTAAATGCAAATAAGCTGCTGCTCCTGACCTAAGAGGGCGGAGCTTCAAGAGCTCATTCTGACTATATGAATTTTGTATAGAATACGTTTTTTTTATTATTTATGTTATGTTATAGGCCCTCGTTCGATTTTATTTGAAGACACCTGCTCTATACTGATTTATGGTTAATAATGGTCACCCATGTTTTCTATATGCCTTGAATAGATATTGCACACTTTGTGAGCTCAGTGTCACATGTTAATATGTAGAATCCCCTGACTGAACATTATATTTAAAAGGGGGTTGCCTCTAGCTGATCAACTCTCTCTTCCGGGCTTTTAATACTCATGCATGCGTCAATCTCTGTTGCTCTATCAGCACGTCCGCTGCATTAATGGACTGTGTGAGCCATTGATTTCTAATTACACTGAAGTCCACTCTGGGGATAAATATTGTGTGGCACAGCCATCTTGTGGCTTATTGTAATCAGAGTGAGTATTGATTGGCTGTCCGTGCTGCAGAAGTAATCTGTTTTAAATATACTGGGACCAGAGTGAATGGGGCAAAGCGGCTTGTGATCTGACTGTGGAATGGGTTCGGATTCAGTCCTGCGAGAGACATGGAACAACTGATAGGAACTGCAGTGCACTGCTCACTCACACTGAGCTAGAGAAGCACTGTGTAGCTTGTGTTTTTAATACATGGGGATGTGATATTTGTTTTAGCAGGCTTTTGGGTGACAGAATTCTGCTCTGTTCCAAAACTTTGATGCCATCCTTCTAAGGCAGCATACTAAGTGAAATGGAACCTCATAAATGAGTAATTTGAACACTCTACATAGATTCACAAGTGACTTTAATAGAGTTTGGTTCAGCATGTTAAGCTAACATTTTGATTCTCTAATGAGTGTAAGAATACTTAACACAAAAGTATTATTTTTGACTTTATACTTAGTAGAAAAGTAAGTCAACAGAAATAATTTTAATATCTGGCCACTGCCACCTTTTTTTTTTTTTTTTTTTTGACAAAACACATTCTATAGGACAATCCTATGGACTGAACCTTTGTTTGCACTGCTCCAATATGAACATAAATAAGAAATTCAGGGGGCTGACTTCATATTTACTGAGTAGGCAGTGATTTTCTCCCAGACTGTAATGTATGGCTCTTGAGAGCACTCCAGCTCTCACTCTCTCCATGTTTTTTGAGAGGCCCCAATGCTAAAACTCACTCTTTCCAGGGTCTCAATGCTAAAACAGCTGCTTTTGAAAAAGTGCCTCGCTTTTACTTGTCTAGTAACCGTCCTAAAGACAAGAAAAACATCTGATATAGGTACATATATGTAATGTTTTATTTATATATATATATATATATATATATATATATATATATATATATATATATATATATTTTTTTTTTTTTTTTTCATTTTCCTCCACTAACATTATAATAAGTATTTTACTGCTTAAATGTTTTAAAAATTGAATATGATTATCAAATATGCTTTATGTCCAAATAAGACTCTTGAAAAGCCATAACAGTATGACGTAAATGCTTTTTTATGTGGTACAAGCAAGTACTTTCCCTATTTGCAGGTATAGCTGTGCAGAAGTCAAGATTATTTACCCTGAAATGTACATTTCCCTCCTCTCTACATTAGCTCTGCAAACGCAAAGATAATTGCATTTTTATAGACGATTAATGTTAATGTAGGCTCATTAATCTTTGAAAAGCTCTTAAGACCATGTCTTTGGTGAGACGTACCTGCAGTGTGTGCAGAGGGAGGAGGAAGGCAACAGAATGGCTGCCAGATGTGGTCATGCGATCTCATTGTCACTTCCTTTGTGTATGTTCATGTTTGCTTCAGAGGCGTGTGATTTTGTGAATGTGGGTTTTTGTGTGTGTATAAGAATCTGATTTTTAAAGAGATTTTCAGTTTGCTACATCGAACATCAAATATATCAAAATTACCATGTACACTACTGTTGAAAAGTCTGGGGTTGGTAATAAATTTTCAAATATTTTTCAAATAAGTCTCGTATGCTCATTAAGGCTGCATTTATTTGATAAAAAATACAGTAACAAACGATTTAAAATGACCGTTTGAATGTATTTTAAAAGGTAATTTATTCCTGTGATGGCAAGGCTGAATTACTCCAGTCTTCAGTGTCACATGATCCTTCAGAAATCATTCTAATTTGCTGATTTGGTGCTCAGGAAACATTTATTATTATTATCAATGTTGAAAACAATTGTGCTCCTTTATATTTTTGGGAACTATGATACATTTTCAAAGTTCAAAAACAGCAAAATGACATTTATCTGAAATAGAAAACTTTACTGTCAGTTTTAATCAATTTAATATATCCTTTCTGAATAAAAGCATTCATTTATTTTTTAAAAATCCTACTGACCTGAAACTTTTAAACAGTAGTGTATGTTTAAATGTGATAAAGTCCTGTAAGAAATGTGGTGCTGTGGGTGAGTATGGAGCGGAGGAAATGATTTTTTTTTTCCTTCAGCAGGCACAGAGTGTGTAATCCCCACACCATTACCTCAGATTACACTTGCTTGCTGGGAAAAGATTTCATACGCATAGCATAAAGAGATTTTTTTCCAGTTCTGCAGACATTTGTGTATTTTAAAGCATACCGATTAGCATTTCACCCATGACCCATTATAAACACCATTGGACTGCACTGACCTCAACCCCGAGGGACACTAAGGGCTTATTGTTTAATGTGTTATATCCTACCAATCCCATTCTCAATACCCACATCTTTGGCCTTACTAGACTAGACCATCAATTATTACTGTGGGAGACGCATCAGGTCAACCAATGTTGGTTGAGATTTTAAATGCAAAGAATGAATTATGTATATTTGTAATGGATATGATATAATAATGTGGTGCCATATTGTTTTTTATGCCTTACTGATTTAGTCACAATGCATAATGTCTTGTGCCTGCCTCTATAGCCAGCTCACTTGTTACATAATAGAAGAACTGTCTGAGCAATATATTAGTCTTTTTCCACTCTTGTTAGTAAAGCTTACTTTACTTTCTTTCCCAGCTTAAACCAAACCCATTTGAATATGGTTGAAATAAAACCCTCTTTCCATTCTTAGACTGCTTTAGCCGGTCTGCTCGTGTATTCTCGGCTCATCTTAAATTGGGGGATTGCTCTTTCAGAGCTGCTGCCATCATGTTAATAAGTACAGTGGGAAACACACTTTCAGATCTGACTGTGCTGCAAGTCATGAGTCTACACTGTTGACATTGCTGCAAAGCAAGCCACATTCCTTATTCATTATATGTTTTATGTTTCACTGTTTTGTTCCCAATTAGAATTGAGCTCTCACTCAGGTTTGACATGTTATTAGCATAGATACACTCTTCTGGGAAAAAATAGAAGTATATAGAACAGATTTGGCTATTTTTATAAAGTACTCATTTTATGTGTTGTTTTGCACTTCAACTAAAAGCAGAAATCACATTTAAATATAAATAGTTTAAAGAAGACTACAGTGGATACAAGCAATTTAGCAACAAGTAGACAACAAGAAACGCCTGTGGAATCACAAATCTAAATGTGTGTTTTGCATATCTTGTAGTCTTGCATAGACCCCATTTAGCATATTTTAAATAAGTAAATAATAAAAAAGATAAAGTGAATGTCATAAAATTAGTGTGTTCATCTGGTATATAGAAGAGCTCTGTATCCTGAATATTGTGAATTATCCTGTAGTTTTACGTAAGCAGAATAATTATTCATACTTTGATATTTCCATTGATTCGGTTCAGTTTTGTTATTAACAAACATTAAAGCTATTAAAATCATTTTCAGTGACTGAAATAAAGCCAAAATAATATAAATATTAGATGAAAATTTTAACGTAAAACTTTGTTGAAGTACTAAAATTACTAAAAGTAAAAAAAAATTAAAAAAAAAAAAGAAAAACTATATAGAAATCTAAAAATAAAGCAACAAAAAGTATAGAACAAAATTACTACAGTAGAACTAAAATAAATACTGAAAATATATATATTTTAAAAAATACTTCTGTATAATAGTATGTAAATAATACTACACTGTAAAAACTTATTTTCATGATTTGTTATCAGACCATTTTTTCTTTTGTCAAATCAACTTAGATAATTAATGTAGTTCAGATAACATAATATTTTAAGTTTCTGTTGATTAAATCAATCGCCTTCATTGAATTAATTAAAACTTTTAATTTCAATGAACTCAAAATTTTAAGGCAAAAAGTTAACTTACTTTATTTAAGTTAAACCAACAATTCTTTTTTACAGTGTAAATACCCTCGAAATACAACTTTCATATATTTGGGCAGCAAGTAGGAGGAAAAAAACTATCCCATCAGACTGAATTTGTAATATTAGACAAATTTACTGCAAACAAAGTACTGCAGTGCAAACATACACAGTATTATTGAATTCTCTTGCAAGAAAAGTTCAGGGTTTTTCTATATTACGAGCAAATTAAGAGACAAAAACTTAGAGGGATGTTTTTCTTTTAAAAATAATACAAATATTGATATTTCTCTTTAGTTCCCTATAAAAAAGAATGCGTAACCACAAGGATTTCCCCCAGTATACTGTATGATGCACTGCCAACTTACAGGTGATGCAATACACTTTCCTCCTATGAATATATTCTCACAGTTATTTGATATTAAAAGCGGTTGTAACCAGACTCTTTCTGTGATGACAAACGCAGTCTTCTCATCTCAGAGAGCACCTGTGATGGCCTACACTGGACCTCTCAAATTGTATTTCCCCACTTTTACAAGCTCCCTCTCACTATCTCGCTCTCTTAAACCATTTTGCCACAAGCTGTCCTTACCTCTCTACCAATCACATTAAGATTTAAATTTCACCCAGCCTGTAGCTCAAGGGCACTTGAAAGCTGGAGGGAAAAGTAGAGAGGCTGTTTTCTTGCGAATGGAGAGCGGCTCTGCGAAAGGCCTCCATGCTGCGGTTTGGACTTAAATCGATTACATGCATTGTTCGCTCCTCCAGAAAATTGATGTCTGGAGTTTTCATTGTTTTGCGATACACGGCCACGCCTGAGAAGAGACTCATCGCTTATCAATATGAACAATCTCCATTAATAATTCTGTGACTTTTTTCCAGTGTAATCTGTCCACAAAGTGTCTTTGAAAAAAAAAGTGATGGCAGAACAAACAAACTTTGATTTTACTGCTAATGCCTTCTTATTAACTATTACATTTAAAGGCTACAAATTCTTCCTCATGATAAAACTAATGCAGATATATGAAGAATTTGAATAGCTTACTGTATGTGAGATAATGATGGTATCATCATTAAAATAAATGTATATTTTTCAGTAATATTTTGATAAATCTGATTATTGTGTATTGTCTTCTCATTTTTGGTAACTGAAATAAAGCCGATATAAAATTAAATAAAATATAAATAGTAGGTGTAATGTCGATTGTTGAAGTAGGGCAGGCTATACAAAAGTACTAAAGTTACTAAAACTTAAAAAAAAAACTAATTAAAGTGACAGAACCACATAACAATTACTGAAATT
This sequence comes from Chanodichthys erythropterus, assembly GCF_024489055.1. Lineage (NCBI taxonomy): Eukaryota > Metazoa > Chordata > Actinopteri > Cypriniformes > Xenocyprididae > Chanodichthys > Chanodichthys erythropterus. The sequence continues at coordinate 22,950,902 of NC_090234.1, forward strand.
TAAATAAAAATGAAAAATATATAAAAATAAAAGCTAATTCTAAATATTAATAAATACTTTAATAGTAGCCTACATAAATAATACTATAATAACCCTGAATACAACCAACAGCTTGTACTGTAAGGAAAAAACAATCCCATCTGAATGAATTTATATGTTATTGGATAAATTTACATAACCAAAATAATGTACTGCAGACGTACACAATATTATTCAATTGTCTTGCAAGAAATTCTGGTATTTTCTGCTTTTTTTACGTGAATGTGATTAGCTTATAAGATGGTATCATCACTCTTGTGATTTTGTTAGTGCTGATAATGATTTTTATTGTCACACAACAGTTAAATTATTGCCATGTTAAATAAGTGTGTGTATGTGTGTTGATGCAGGGAATGATGTACTTGGAGGAGAGGAGACTTGTGCACAGGGATCTGGCGGCTCGGAACGTCCTAGTGAAGTCACCCAACCATATAAAGATCACTGACTTCGGTCTGGCTCGCCTTCTGGATGCAGATGAGAAGGAATACAATGCAGATGGTGGCAAAGTCAGTGTCACATGACCCCTACAAGACAAAGGGCATGCATTGACCTGTTTGCATGGCATCAGTTAATGTTTGCTCTTTGTGTTACAAGAACACAGAGTAGTCAAAAGTTTTGCCTATGGGTTTAGAATACAGCTTCTTATTACAGGCTAATTAACAATGTTTGATAAGGCCATACACTGACTAGACAGAAGGTTATTGCTCTGCATGCTTTCAAAAACTCACAGGTTCTTAAGGGTCATGTTGGTGTGCACTTTACACAACTAACCGTAGACTAGTCGGAACAGTGCACATCTTATGACAGGTTGATTTCAAACCATTTCAAATTTTCGGAGCGATCAAATCTCCCTCTTGTTTCCGTACCGGAATAGAGCTTCCTGGGACTCGCTCTGCTCTGTTCAACTTCAACCAGCTACCATTTTAAATCAGCCATGTTTGTTCTCCCACATAGGAGAAATTTTAAACCTCTTGAAACTCTAAAGCTTTAGTGTGGTTTGATACCCAGCAGCGCTGCACTCACATTTAGCCCAACCTGTTTCTTATTTTTCCCTTTAAAGCAAGAGATGAAAAGAATCAGATATCACTGATTATTCCATTTCTGAAATATTAACTTACCAGACTTAATATATAATGCATGATACTGTGATAAGGTTTGGTTTTAGTGGTGTAAGCTTTGAAGAAACTTTGTCAAGCTGTGTAAATAAACAACAATCCAGTACTCCCTGTGCTCACTTGATGAATGCTATTTTTTTTAACTTTATTACATTTTCATGTACTGTATCATTGTGTTGTTGTTGTTGTTTTTTTTTTATTATTATTATTATTCAACACAAGCCTTTGAAATGTTCCCTCTTGTATTGTCAGATGCCCATAAAGTGGATGGCCTTGGAGTGTATCCACTATAGGAAATTTACCCACCAGAGTGACGTATGGAGTTACGGTGAGATGAGCCTTGATTGCAGTTAAATGCCTCAGTAAAATGTCATTTATCTTAGTTAAAGCCTAATTACCAGTCTTTTTGTGCAGCCACACTCTGGATGAATTGGGCAAACACTGACCAAACTGTCTTAGAACATGTTTTAAATCATGTTTATTGGGTTTTTTCCCCAGGAGTGACTATCTGGGAGCTAATGACTTTTGGAGGAAAGCCGTACGATGGAATCCCTACCCGAGAGATCCCTGATCTGCTGGAGAAAGGAGAGAGGCTTCCTCAACCTCCCATCTGCACTATTGATGTCTACATGGTCATGGTCAAATGTAAAGGAGCTTTACACAAATTTTCATACCAGGTTTTTTTGGGGGGTTTTAACTAGGGCTGTCAGCAGCATGCAATTAATTCAAAATACTTAACGCGATAAAATTATTTAAATCAAATACGTGTAATTGCATCATTAATGTGAATTAAGTCATGCAGTTGAACATTTGAAGTTTGAAACTATGTTTCTTGGCTGGATAAAGCAAACCAGCGTCTTGCTAGTAAAGTTTTGATGGATGTACAGGAGTCGTACAGTAAGCATGCATGAGTCCATTATATTGATGCACAAAAAAACTGTTTATGTGTGCTCTCAACGCAATGATCGCACATTGTATTTATGCACTGACACATTTCACATTTAATCTATTAACAGCCCTAGTTTTAACATGATAGAAGTTCTGATGTAGTGTTCAAGTAGGTTGCCTAAAGAAAACCCTCTGTGTTTATACTGTAGATCAATAGCCATTGAATCTTGTAGTTGTATATAAGTAAATTAAAGGGGACCTATTATGCCCCTTTTTACAAGATGTATAAGTCTCTGGTGTCCCCAGAATGTGTCTGTTAAGTTTCAGCTTAAAATACCCCACAGATCATTTATTATAGCTTGCCAAATTTGCCCCTATTTGGTTGCGAGGAAAAACACACCATTTTTGTGTGTGTCCCTTTAAATGCACATGAGCTGCTGCTCCTGGCCCGCTTTCCAAAAGAGGGCGGAGCTTTAACAGCTCGCACTTCGGTTGCTCAACAACAATAAAGCTGGAGAATCTCACGCAGCCAAAGTGATGATTGTCAGTAACGGTGTTCAACCTCACATTGTTTAAACCGGAGACGGAAACTGATGGAGAGACTCAGGAAGAAATGACAACTTATAGAATGTATCTGGACATTTCTGAATGGTTATTTGATAAATTTATGTAGTTTCTGTGGAGCTGATTCAACTAGAACAACTCTACTACAACAACTCTTCTTTTTTCTAAAGCAGCCCAACACGGCCTAAATAGTGTTTTGTGCTCATCTGTGTAGCCAACGACAGAACAGTTAGCATGCTTTGCTTGAACTTTTGCCATGGCTTTAGAAGAATTGGTACGCGGTTGTCGCTTGTGAAAACAAAATGGCGCCGCCGTGTATGGAAATGTGTAGATTAATGGGCAGTAATATTATAATAAGATCCTCTTCCTACATCACTAGGGGAGTGAAATCTGAGCGGCTCGTTTTTTCACATGCTTGCAGAGAAAGGCTTACCAAAACAAAGTTACTTGGTTGTACTTTTTCATGTTTTCTGGGTTGGTAGAGGCACTGGGGACCCGATTATAGCACTTAAACATGGAAAAATTAGATGTTCATGATATGTCCCCTTTAAGTAAACTATTGTAGATTCATAATTAAAAGACATTTAAAAATATTTTTAAAACTAGAGGGGGGAAATGATTACAGTTATGTGGTAAACAATATTGTGTGGTAGATACTGTAATCATAACCTTCCTTTAAATGTATTTTAACAGAGTGTTCATTGCATTGTTTATCCATTGTGGTCTACTTTGCTGTCTGAAGTTGTGCTATGTGATGTGTGCCCCTCCAGGCTGGATGATAGATGCAGACAGCAGACCAAGATTCAAAGAGCTTGCAGCAGAGTTCTGCCGAATGGCAAGAGACCCACAACGTTACCTAGTCATCCAGGTAAGAGCCTTACAGCTCAGATCAAATGACCAAGATTGTGATGAGAGTCAAGGATCTTAAGTTCAGTTCAGTTTATTTATAAAGCACACTTATAAAGAACAGACTGTTGTGCTGTACAATAATAAAATATATAACAGAACAAATAATAAATAAAACAAGTGAGTATCATAAAAGTGTTATTTTTCTGCATAATGTATAGTATCTCAAGCCTGATACTCTCTGTGCCAGGGGGACGACCGCATGAAGCTGCCCAGCCCCAATGATAGTAAGTTCTTTCAAAGTCTACTAGATGAGGAAGAACTGGAGGATCTGATGGATGCCGAGGAGTATTTGGTGCCACAAGCCTTCAGTATTCCTCCACTGGCATACACAACCAGATCACGCATGGACCCCAACAGAGTGAGTGTACTAACAGTTTACGCACACACACACTGTGTCTTTAGGTTCAGTAATTTAATAAACCATGCTCTGTCAGCGGCAGTATATAGCAGAGACGGGTCATTTGTATTACAATGAATGGGGGAAATTGAAATGCTCAAGTAAAGAAAGTCCTGTCTAAATAAAGAGACATTTGGCAAAGTCAGGATTGGTCTTTACAACACTGGCTTCTTGTTTGGTGATGCAAAATGAGAATTGGCTAGACCAAAGCTGAAATATACTAAATGTACTTTTTGTGCTGATTGCTGATACATTAGCGTTCAAAGGATTGAGGTCAGTAAGATTTATTTTTTAATTCAGCAAGGATGCATTAAATTGATCAAAAGTGGCATTAAAGACTACCTAAAAAATTCTATATTATTTCAGTGTTATTCTACATTCTTTTGAACTTTCTATTCAAATGTATCATGGTTTCCACAAAAATGTTGTAACATTGATAATAAGAAATTATTCTGGAGCACCAAATCAGCATATTAAAAGGATTTCTGTAGAAAACTGGAATAATGGCTGCTTAAAATTCATTATTAAATGAAAATATATTAAAATATAAAAAAGTTATTTTATACTGTAATAATATTTCACAATACTGTTTTTTACTTGAGTTTTCAGCAAATAAATCCAGCCTTGGTGAGCATTAGCGAATTCTTTAAATAAACATTTTTTTTTTTTTAATCTTACTGACCATTACAATAGCCCATTATGATTTTAACAAGCAGTTTTTGAGTGTTTCCCTATTCAATAAGATAGGTTCTATACCTGTGTGACAGACTTGAATGAACTGACTTGCCTTGAATGGGACTTCCGTCAAGGTTTAGTGCCTAAATCAGATTGCATTTGTGACCCGTCACGGAAACCAGGGACACAAGTCGGCAGCACAACTATTGAGCAAACTGAGAAAGAAGCGTTTGGTGATTTTGGTGAAGTTGGTGATTTTCGTTTTTTTTGCAGAATCTGTTAGTTGAGATCATGAAGAAGCATCTCCGTGTTTTAGATAGCAGTATTGGTTTATTTAAAAGCGTACATTTTGAGGTTGAAATCAGCTTGTTTTTCAGAGATTCTATCTCGCAGTAGGGAAGTGTCATTGTCTGTTTGCATTTCCATACTGGAATCGGATACGCCGGCTTTTGTTTCTTTTGTTATTGCCGCCGCCCTCCAAGGGAAGCATGGCTACTTATTTATGCAGTGCTCTGGCCGGCTCTAGCTGATATCAAAATTTAATGAAGATGGACGCCGCAAAGAATATCGCAGACGAGCTGAACCGTGGCCGTTACACCGAAAATGTTTTGAAGTACAACATACGGCTGGATTCTTTAGCTGCGGAAAAAGAGTGGCCAGACATGCGAATTATTGGACATTTAGAGGCAAACAGACGCATAGTGCAAACTTCGGAGATGGTTACATCCACAAAGAAGACCCCGACAAAGAGAAAGTGTGCCCGAACAACTTATTTCTTTGGAGGCAACGAGATCTTTTCTGTTTCTTATGGGGTGAGTTTCCATAAACATCGAAGTTTGTCGTTTTGTGTTCATTCTAAGAACACGTAGGCTACACGTTATCTCATGTGTCTATTGTTATTAGCTAGCTCAGGACTGTCGTTTTAATTGTAATCGTTAGCATCGTATCACGTGCCAAAAACCCCCATTACTATAATGGGCTTTTAGATGGTAATGTTAGCATGTTAATTTTTTTATAACGCTTCAACTGCTTGAATTGACTGGTGTGAATGACTTAGCTCATGTAAACCTTACTATTCTTCAAATTGAATGTGACGCTAATAATTTTAGCCAGTCACTACTTCTTAACGAGGATTTACTAATGTAATAGTAAATGTATCAGATTAAATTCCTTCGTAGTAAAAGTATAAAGTATCCGTAGCCGTAAAATGTGCGTTATAAGTCAAAAGTAAAAGTATGGAAGAGTTTAATGTACAGGATTTTTTTAATCCTTTGACTCAAACCAGGTCTAACCACTAACTGAGGTCTAAACAAGGACTATATGGTTATCAAGGAATCCTGTTCAAAAAGTTCTAATGAATGCACATTATCCTTTATTATTAATAGTATGCAGTCTGATTTTTCCCGTTGCGTCTGTCGTTGCTATGCAACCATGCAGCTTTACATGGGGTATAGCTTATCTAAATGAGATGTAAATGAGCCTATTGTCACTCCCAGCAGGTAAGAACAGGCGAGAACTGCAAAATCTTTAGGACATTTTCTGCCCTTTGAGCTTTTTTGAGTGCCTTTCAAATGGCCACAACTTCTCCAAATATTATCAGATTTCCATGTGTTACACATCGTTGGAAAGCTTGGAGACTACACTTTCAGAATATGTGAATAACTCAAAATGCCCCAGAACCGACTTGTGTCCCTACTTTCCGTAACTGGTCACATTTTCATTCAAAATTATTAGATTGCCATCATTTTAACTCTTTAAAGTTCATCTGAATACTTTAATAAGCCCTAGATTTGTTTTGGTAAAAGGTTTGGAATCAATTAGTTTGGTGGCACTCTTCAGGACAACTGTATAGAATGTAGCATTTGAGTCTTGTCAAATATTGAAATATTTCTTTAGTAGGCAAAGGACAAGAGGTCGCTGATGCATTGACACATACATCATGCATGCAACACCTTCAAATTTGGCCATTTTGCACATATTTACATGTTTTAGGATAGCTTTTACATTTTAATGCACTTTTAGTTCTCACTCTATGATTCTCTATTTATTGCTTGTCTGAGGCTGAATTGAGTTTTCAGATGAGTCTATCATCTAACTGACGTTGACCTTGGAGTGGATGGATGCTCCCCTAGCCAATTAAGTGCCGCCCATGCGAGTATCTCAGAAAGCCCAGCCCACCATTCCTACACTGACAGATGCTGTAATCTCCCAGAACGAACTTGTCTGCCATTGAAATATGAAATCACGAATGCAATGACAACAAAAAAAGAAGTCTCGTTCATAGAATAAATAATGTCCCCCTGTTGATGAAGGGTATTGAAATGCTGAGATTCACACAGTCTTTTTTTATTTATAGATGCTAATTTGTCTTAGAAAGCAGCAGTGCTTTTGTGACATTAAGGTTTTCCTGTGGAGTGGGGGAGGAAAATAAAGTCGCCCTCAAACACGTGTGCCTATAATGGGCTCCATGCCTGGGCTTTCATTACAGAGGCATGCCAGTGTAAATAACTGGGTCCTCACTAAAGTGAAGATGATATTTGCCTATAGACAGGAAGTCCAGTGTGGGTATTTGCTCTGTGTTAGTAAGCCATGAGCATGTTATTAACTGTTGGTGTGCGCACCGGCAATGGGAAAGGACAATCAATTGGGATGCAGCTCGAACAGCTCTTAACTGTAACTTAGAAAGACAACATCTCAGGGTTCAATCAGTCTTTGCCAGGGACTTAGAAGGGATTCAGTGAGGGTGTGAGAGTGTGTGGGAGGGGTGGGTGTGATGAAATGTTTCCTCTTTTCGCCTGGACCGTGTTCGCTAACCATGTGTGCCATTTTGTATTCTAACTTGCGTTTTGTTTTCGTCTAACTGGGAGAGAAAAGAGAGTGAGCGGTATGAATATCAATGAGGGACATCAATCCTTCAGAGCCTCTTTGGAACATTACAGAAATCTTTCGCCTGCAGTTTGCCGTATAAACTGAGCTTTGGGAAAACAAAACTCTGCCAAATAACCCAAACAGCGGATTGCAATATTAACTCAAATTCATCTCTACTCAAAATGTTGTGAAGTTTGAGCATAATGGAAAAAGCACATTTTTGTGCATGTGTTTCAGCTCTGCCTTGGTCACGGAGTTGTAAATGTTTAATGGGAAACTAGGAAAAAACTATTTGTTGTCAGGTTTGGCATAAACATTAACAACTACTTTATTAAACTTTTATTTTTTTTTTATATGAGTTGGTAAATTCTGTGTAAATGGCTGTGTGGTATGATACAATGTACCATGTGATAGTAGTAATCTGTGTATTTTAAATTAAATATTGAAAAACATGATTTTATTCATTATTTGTTAAGTAAATATATTTTATATATATATTTTTAAATATTTATTTTTTATTCCTTAGATATTGGAAATTTGATTATTCATTTATCGAATAATTAAAGGGGTGTTTGATTGTGATTTCACTTTTTTTAACTTTAGTTAGTATGCTGTTAGAGCATAAACAACATCTGCAGAGTTACGACACTCAAAGTTCAATGCAAAGGGAGATAATTTATTTTAAAGAATTCTCTGTTTAAGGACTACAACAAGCTTCTTCCCTTGTTAGCGACAAAACTAACCCTAAAATTACCCTAAACCCTGCCCCCGGGAACACACAACAAAGGGGGCGAGGCCATGTTGGTCTGCTTTAGAGAAGAGGAAGAGTTGTTGTAGTTGAGTGATGTTACCATGCCATCATTTTACGCTTCACAAACGAGGGTCAATTCAAGGCTGCAAGGCTGGATCTGCCCAAGAGATTAACATGGTGGCACATGCTAGTCAGTGAGTTGATTCAACTCTACAGCAACTACATAAATTTATCCACTAACCGTTCAGAAACGTTAGAAACTTTTTCCTGAGTCTCTCCATCAGTGTCTGACTCCGGCTTGAACAATGTGAGGCTGAACACCGTTACTGACAATCATCATTTTGGCTGCGTGAGATTCTCCAGTTTTGTTGTTAAGCAACCGAGGTGTGAGCTGTTCTCCGCCCTCTTCTGGAAAGCGGGCCAGGACCAGCAGCTCATTTACATTTAAAGGGACACACACAAAAACTGTGTTTTTGGTCACACCCAAACAGGGGCAAATTTGACAAGCTATAATAAATGATATAATAAATGACAATTACTCTTCGGCATCCATTAGATCTCCCCTCCCCCTCTGTTATACAAGTACAGTTTATTTTATTACCTCTTCTTCAGACTAATACACTGGCCACAACACCCTTCATTCACAGCACTGACCTCCAGACTGCTCAAAGAGCATCATGGGTATGTGATGGTGAAGACAGAATGGGAAAAGAGAAAGAGAGATGAGATGGGTGTTTTGTGGTTAGTGGAGAGGCAGAGGAAAGGGAAAAAAAGGAAACAGACATAAAAAGACAAATAAAAGTAGAACTAATAAAGTAGAACAGATTAAATGGATCTTTGTGCCTGGATTCTGATTGAATTATTGGTAATACCATAGTATTCTCTGAAATACTTTAGAGCAGGGGTGGCCAACGTCACCTGTAGAGCCTCAGTCCTGCAGAGTTTAGCTTCAACCCTGATAAAATCTTACCTGCCTGTAGCTTTCTAGTAACCCTTCAGACCCTGATTAGCTTGTTCAGTTGTGTTTGATTAAGCTTGGAGCAAAGCTCTGCAGGACTGTGGCTCTCCAGCACTGACACTGGCCACCCGTGCTTTAGAGAACCATATAAATAATACATTGAATGAATATAGCATGGGATTATTCAGTATCATGGTACATATTAAATTAACATGGTATTACCATCAATTTGTCCCAGGACCACGTGAATTTTTGCAACAGTTTTGCCGCCTCAGTACTTTATTAAAAAGAAGTTCACAGCGAGACCGAGAAAACAAAGACAGTCAGATGGAGAGAATCTGAGGATTAGGAATAAGAAAAAAAACAAATAGTTTAATTGTGATGAGATTTCTAATTGCATCAAGAGAGCTATGTTCCTACACTCTCATCTGTTCATTCACTGTTGCCAAGTTTTCATTAAATCTCATAAACTGTATTAATATTTGGAGCCTCGCTAGCATAAAATATTTGCCTCTTTTAAAGAGTTTAATTGTAAAGTAAACAGAAATAGATCACTGCAGAAATACAAATGGGCTTGTTTGTGTTTCTGCAGAACCAGTTCGCATACCAGGACGGCAGCTTCGGCATGGAGGAGATGATGGCCACTATCCCGCGGGTCGTGGCTGTGTCCGCGGTCAGCCCGGGCTGTTCCGCTCAGAAGCAGTCTATGGCCCAGCAGGGGGCCTCAGGGTCCTCTGAGGCATTTGAAGACAGTCGCTGTAATGGCACTCTCAGGAAGAAGGCTTCACCCAGGGCGAGCACTGGGGAGGACAGCAGTGGCCAGCGGTACAGCGCAGATCCAACCGTGATACTGTGTGAGCGTGGAGCCAGAGCTGAGCCCGACCAGGATGGATACATGAGCGCTATGCAGGACAAAAAGCCCTCAGGTACTGGAGGAATAAACTGGAGCAAGAAGGAGTGGTAGAGGAGATTGATCTAAGAGAGCTCACATAGAGATGTTATGCTTTTTACAGCTGAAATTTTTATCCAGTGTCAGTGGTAACAACCCTGGGTTGTCTTTGTTCAATGATTCATGCTGTTCATGCTTTTACCCAGTGGTTAGTGATTAATCTTTTGTTGTCAGGTTTTGAGATTTCACTTCATAAATTTGAAAACCCTGGGTTAGAGTTCTTGCATAAATAATATTGCCTCAACAAATACAGCACAAAACCTAGTTTAAATTACTGCTTGATCATCTGTGTAAATTTCACCATATCCACTCTGGATGTTTTAAAGGGATTGGTCACCAAAAATTGAAAATTGTCATTTTTTTGTCATTTACACCCCCTCATGTCATTCCAAACCTGTATACATATACTGTATAAATATGCAAAGGGAAAATTTGACATCACTTTGACCTTTTTGATGTTGAAATTAAATGAGCCTGTGAAAGTTTCTGCCTGTTCAAATCTAATGCATATTTAATGAGGAAAGCTTTAAAGCAGTTTGTGATTGGCTGTCTGTTGGTAATCATTAAAAGTTGCTAAGATATTAATACAAGACATTACAGCAAGTAGTTTAGGAACAAAACCAGCAGCACTTGTGGCGTGGAGGAGTTTTTTAGCCCTGATGAAGGCCTGTGTGCCGAAACACGTTGGCAAAATAAAGTTTTGATACATAGCTCCAGTTTCATAGTTTTTTGTTTATTTTTGACTCCTCCACGCCACAAGTGCTGCTGGTTTTGTTCCTAAACTACATATTTTCCATTCCATGCACTTTGTTGGATGTGAAGTTGCACCAGACTAATTATATTAGACAATACAGCAAAACATGCTTTTCAGGCATTCATTTTGCTTCCATAACTTTTCTATTTCAGACTAGTGGAAAGAAAATATCCAAAATACACATTAAAGTTTTTATTACACTTAATTTGCATCTGAAGATTTCAAATACAATACACATCTTTAAAAGCCGTTTTCTTAAAAATGAGTTTTTTCTCCTGCACTGAGCCAGAAATCTCCAATTCAGTAGCACTTACTGTACATACACCAGACTTTCCAGTTTATTCCTATCTACTGTGATTAACTTGGAAGAAGTGATACTGTATAGTTAAAATTTTTACCCTTATCACCTATAGTGTCTTGCCTTCAAGTTTTTAGGACAGTATGAAAAAACGTTACTAAGTATTGGGCTAATTTCTTGCACAGTCTATATACCTATAATTCTAGGACTTCAGAGAGCATTCAATTTTGTCTGTGTAGAAAACCTTCTTAAATCAATGGTAGTTGACACTAGCTGGCACAATGTTCTCAATCTGCCCACCTTCTTTATTCACACTGCTCTTTTCTCTCACAGATTATCTCAACCCTGTGGAGGAGAACCCTTTTGTCACTCATCGAAGAAACGGAGAGGTCCATACTCTGGAGCGAGGTTACCACAGCACCTCCAACGGGCAGCCCAAGATGGAGGATGAGTATGTCAATGACCCGCTGTACCTCAACACCTTCCACAACTCTGGGGAAAAAAGCCACGACATTCTTAGGAAGAACGGAGCCCCTTTGGCGCACACGGCCGTGGCAGCAGCAGTAGTAGCAAATACTGGAACTTCCAACAACCAAAATCTTTCCCAAACCGTGCAACCAGCAGCACCCAGTGCCCACATCACAACACAGCCACTGTACCAAGGCAAACAAAGCATTTCCACCCTCTCAGGCCACACCCTCCACTCCGCCCATCCCGGACACACCCTCCACCCGACGCACACCCTCCATCCCGCTCACTCCGGGACCATCAAAGCCGACATAAAGCCCAAAAAGACATTTGACAATCCTGAGTACTGGCAGCACAGTCTTCCCCCCAAGGCCACTCTCCACAACCCGGAGTATCTGCAGGACTGCAGCACACGCTTCTTCTATCGGCAAAACGGCCGGATCCGACCCGCCGTAGCCGAGAACCAGGAGTACCTGTCAGAGTATGCGCTAAAACCGGGCACCGTGTTGCCGCCGCCCCCCTACCGCCAGAGAAACACTGTTGTGTAGCAACAACGACAGAGACAAAGAAAGAAAGATGGAGGTAAAGAGAGAGTCATGGTGTGTTCTCACCCTGGCTCTCACACCAGCATCCTGATCTCTCCGCTCCTCTCTGAACTGGAATTAACAACCAACCTCCAACGACCTGGAACTGATCCACTTGGGTGAGCTTCTCCTCCAGAGGCACTGGTCACATATGACCACATCTATCAAAGCTCCTTCCTGCTTGTCTCTTCTCACTCCAATCACCATTAAGACCTTTCCCCCTACCTGACCCCAACTACTGAAAAGCGATACTGTTCCCAATATAAAATACTATAGATGTTACGCTCATCGAAAGCAAGTACTGTTTGTGACATGCAACGTGGGTCGATCCAATAGCAGAGAGGAGTCATTCTTTTGTGCAATTACAGAAATGTTTATTGTTTATCTTGTTTTTGGGATTTTGATTTGAAGCTACGAAATGATCTGTTGTAATTTATGACTTAACATAACATAATTTGTTTTAGCACTCCATACATGATTATATGAGACCGATGTGTTGTACTGGGAATATCATCATGGGCCCTGAGACGAGGGTCCAAAAAGGTCCTTGATGTCGCCTACTAACGGAAACTCATAAAAATGTTAGCGACAGGCCTGGTTGTATGCTACATTCAAAAACATGTTCATTACAGTGTGGTGTCAACCTGGACCTTTGATCACAACCTTCTCGGAGGGCACATCTTCAAAAGACAATTGTGTGATGTTCTGTTCGAAATATCTCCATAATTCATGTGTTTTTATGCACATACTCAAACAAGGCACTTTTTATTACTTATATTGAGCTGTACTTATAATTCGCAAGACTGGAACGATTCACAACTGGAAACAGTCCAGCGGTTCGCATTAGACGTCTGTAAAACTACATGTGTAAAGGCAATTTAATGAAGAGAAGCACTCCGTGCTGAGAACAGTATCAGCCCGCATATGAACGAGACCGTACCACAAAATCAATAACTTCATAAAAGCAGATCTGCAACAGTCTACTGTAATAACATTTTTATTGTCGATCTAGACAGCATTGATCTCTACGCTCACGGAGTTGTCACCTTAAGGTAGCCTTCCTTATTTTGTCATTTAATGTGTGGGGGGAAAAAAAACCCAGATTGGGTCTACCTTGAACTTTAGAAGCTAAAATCAATACTAGCGACCAACAGCGTCCACGTAGACGGATGTACTGCGGCGAATGGATATTTACACAGCTACGGAGGCCCAGGTTTGCACGGAAGACTCAACAGCACACAACGCCTGGCTCCAGTTCTGAAATACGGCCGGAAAACTGTTACAACTGTATAAACTTTATCCACGCGCGAGTCAATGAGATGCACACGACTTGCGATCAAGATGGCAGCTTTTTGTAGCTGGGTACATTAAAACTGCAACAATGACAGACATTTTGAAATCGAGAAGACAGGAGTACCATCATACAGTACTATGAGGAACAAATGAGAACGTACGAATGGAATATTTGCCCCGAGGTCAGAGATGAGACTGCCTCAAATCTGTCATCTCCATTTGAACTGTCTCCCTTAATAACTTTTCTATAAGAAGCATCTCATGGAGCCGAACGGATACAAGTTAAGGAAGATAATGCAGCTTATATGAGCATGTTGGAAAACAACTGCTACATCTTCAACCACGCCATCCCGGTTTCTAGGGCGAGATTCATGTATAGTTTTGAACACTGCCAGTCACTATGCTTTGCTAAGAGGAATAATAATGATGTTGTGTTGCTGGTTTGGAGATGTAAAATGGTTTTATAGCACTTACAGCCTGGCACAGCCGCATGAGTTTGTTTTAAACACCAACGGCACTGATTGAATACTCATTTATTATAATCATAGCTCACATGACGATAGCAAACACCACCCGCCCACATACGTTTGTTTTGCTCTGTCTTTTTTTTGCTTTGTATGAAGGTTTACGGATACATGGAGCACTTTAATTAATGAACATAACAAAGATAGAGTGGAATTCCTTTCATTGTGGATATTGCTGTTCCCATGTAATAACAGATTAGACAAATGACATTTTTGGCTCTGTACTGGAAACAAAATCAGGGAATGTTAGTGACGTGCAGTAATTTTGCCAAACACAGATGTTTACTAATTGAAGTATTTATCTCAAGCTTTTAACCTTGAAAATAATATGATTAGAGCAGAGTTTAAGTTGGGTTGCAGTAAAAGAACGCTAAGATTACCTATAACAATAATATAAGATGTCTTTACGAGATGAAACTGATACTTGAAACTGCTTCATTTTAGCTCCTATAGAATTTGGAAATGTTTTAAAAGTTATGAAGTACATACAGTGTGTAGAAAACTAAGGCCAAATGATATTTTTATTCATCTGTTTTTGTATTTGTGACAAACCCAATGCATAGTTATGTAAAGGCTTTTGGTTAAGGTTATGAAAAGCTTCAAGTAGTACATCCTCCATGAAAACGCTCTTGCTTATTGTTCCGAGAGGGTTGAAGCTTTCATTTGCCATATGGGGGATGGACAGCTCTTTTCTCAACCCAATTATAGACAAGAACCTCATGCACATGCTACTGATAACATGACCGCAGGTCAGGGTGTCTAAATCTACATATGTAGCAACTGCTGTGAATACAGGGTGGGGAAATGTCTACTAAATCTTTCGAGTGAGGAACAACTACACCAAAATGGAGGGAGAAGGAGGGGAAATGGGATATTAGAGACTGTTTGAAAAGGCTTTCACAGTTAAAGACTGTTAGAGGATGGGACTCATTATATTTGCAAACATTTCCACTTTCTGGGAAATGTTGTTTCGTTGGAGCACAAACATTTTGTCTCGCTGCACATTGTTAATTGGTGACTCACTTTTAGCAGAATCTAGAAGAACACAAGACAGACATCTTGACATCAACTTGTGTAAATATAACTAAATGACTTGGAGATAATTATGTGAAGAGTGGTGAGATATCGGTGAAGGCTTATATTCCCCTTTTTTTGCATAAAAAGATCTGATGGGTGAGTTCACTAAGAATGAAACCTCTGATTGCGTTGTTTAATTGCAGATGCGACCGATTCACTAAAATAATTATGCAGATCAGGTAACGGTACAAATGCACACAGAAAATCTGTGTTGAATGCAATTTGTAAATCCCGATCTTGCTTGTGAATACTTGAATCTCCAGCACTGAGATCCAGACACTTGAATCAACTCTTTAAAATGCTTAAAGTGCACTTTACTACAGCTCACATCTGGATATATGACTGGTGGTAATGTTCTTCTCCATCACTCATTTAACATTTGATGAATTATGTACGAAAAATGTATGCAAACATCTGTTTAAAATGTAAACCGGCCTGATTTCTGTCAGGAGTAATAGGCCAATAGTTAAGTTGAATTTACATAAGGCGTGTTTGTACTGAAAACTATGACATTTAAATAAAGTGCGGAACTATTTTACCACTTTTAGAGTATGGTTGAACTGGATTGTGGGTGTTGGGTTAGAAAGTACAGGGTTTTGAGTTTAAAAAATGCATGCAAAAGTGGCGCGACTGTTTAGGCCCCGTTTGCGCTAATGCATTTTTGTTTTAAAAATCCTTGTCTACACTGGCGTTTCAGAAACAATCTCCATCTACACTACACGGCCGAAAACGCTTGTCACATGACTGTTCATGCACATACAAGTGTAAACAGTTGCCTCTTGCACATGTAGGCAGCTGCAGTATTTAAAAAATGCAGAGTTTAACTGCACAATGGCTGCTAAAAATGACAACAAAGCCAGCAAAGATCGCAGTTCAGTATCAATGTTATTGTTTACACAGTTGTCAAAGATACGTAGAGCGAACGTGGGCAGCCACACCATCGTTTTCAAAAGTCTCCGTTTTGGTCCGTTTATACTGAAACGCAACCCTGGCATTTTCAAACTAAAATGGGGTCTGCAGCGTTTTCGAGGTTCGAACATGCTGGCGTAGTGTAATTGACAGGCGTAACTGTAGCAGAACTTATGCGTTTTAAAACCAAAACGCACTAGTGTAAACGGGTCTTTAGTGAATTCACCCATTGATCTTTTTTTTCTTTCCTCCCTCATTTTTAAAAACAACACATTTGTCAGCTAGTTGTAATATATGTGATTTAGGCACATAAAATATATTTTTAAAATGGGCCCTATGACGCTAAAAGAATTTATAATGACCCTGCCATCATATATTTTACAGTACAGAGAGGCAATAAGCTTTACAAAGTACAATGTATTTCAGTTTATCACATTACTGTTAAGGTACTTATAATATGTTAGGGCATTTAATGTTTAACACAAACTATTTAATTCTTTTGAAGTGTTATTGAGTCTACCATTGCTGATCTGATCATGTGTATTTGCATATCAAATGTGCAATGTCAGATGGAAACAAGCACAAGTTGTTTTGTTTTTTTGGGGGTCCTTCTCATTAGTTGTGCCCCTTTTTGTATTTTTTATCATTTATTTTCTATGCTCACCGGAACTTATTTTGCATGTGTCAAGGTATTCGGAAAGTATCGGTAGACTAAGCACAGTTTAAAAAAGTCATTTTATATCACAAAGGACAAATAAAGGGAAGAAAACAT
The DNA here is from genome assembly GCF_024489055.1 of Chanodichthys erythropterus. Taxonomy (NCBI): domain Eukaryota; kingdom Metazoa; phylum Chordata; class Actinopteri; order Cypriniformes; family Xenocyprididae; genus Chanodichthys; species Chanodichthys erythropterus. The sequence continues at coordinate 22,967,694 of NC_090234.1, forward strand.
CATCCTGCAACATTGACATTTGGAATGGTTGTTCCTCATGATTTTACTACTGTACGTCAATGAGAAAATGTGAATAGTATTTTTATAGACAGTTGAATTGGCCAGATGTATTTGTAAATAGCTGGGAAACTTGCGCTCTTTTCGACTGACCTTTTTTTTCTCGTTATGTTTTGTTCACTTATATTGTGTGTGACTGGTTATTCTTATTTGATGGCTGTATATATCTGTAATTTGAACAGCACATATTTGATTTTGTAGATCTTGCAGGTTCTTTTAGTACTTCGGTGTGTTTTTCCGTGACCGTATGTAGCCCGGCTTGGTGCTTTTTGTGTTCTTTAACCTCTGGCCATGCTCAAGAGGTCGATGTTTTCTTTCTGTCAGGTATAGCCTCCCCTTCACCCCACAATTTTCTCTTTTTGTACAGAATCCAGCGTGGGAAATCTGCAGCTGTGTGACGATAGCATTTGTATCTCCCAGGAATCTCTCTCAACTCCAGTTAGGCTTTTTCTGACTTTAGTCCTGGTCATATCGGTAGTGTCTAGTTTTTTCTCAGTATATAATTCATAATCATGTACAATCTCCCATCTCTTTTCACATCTGCAGCCAACCACACGGTGAGCTCAGGCTTAGCCGAGGGTTGCGAGCGCAAACATGGTGAAAAATGAAGGCGAAAGCCACAGTCCCTGAGCTCAACCTTCTCAAATACATCCGCCACAGTGTTCCTCCAAGAGATTCATAAGTCAGAGTTTATTATTCATGCTGTCAAGAGGACTAATTGCCTGGAGTGTTCATTTGGCCGTATTGTTATTGAGTGACAGCTCGTCAAAACTGAAGTCAAGTCTTGTCATTTTTGATCCAGGCAAAAAAGCGAGAGTTGAGACGCCCATCTTCAGCTCTGGTCACAGTAACTTTCTCCACCACAGCTTTCCCATTCCCTAAAGCTAGAGCATTTAAATACTGTTTCACAGTTTTGTTACCTGAATCTATATTTTTAATTTAATATAAATAAATAAATAAATACAACACCTGATATGTGAGTCTCTGTGGGTTTTTTTTTTTTTTTTTTTTTTTCAAAAGGGAATGCATCTCACATCCTTTACACATGACATTAAGCCGGCTCAGAGATTTTTGCTTTTGAATGTCAAATTCTGACATTTTTTCACAGCATTTTGAATGTCTTGATGGATAGTGAGAGTGTGTCAAGTCTGCAGTCATCTCAAGGCAATGATTCAGAATTTCAGTCTCTTAAAATCGGATATACCACTTCAGAACACTTTCAGATTTCTAAATCACATACTACAACCTTTTTAAGCATCATAAAAAAGCTGGGATATAACGTCAAAATGCCAAAGTGAACCACTAAAAGACATTCTGGCCAGATGTACTTGAATGCATATTTTAAATTTCATCAGAAGTCTTGTTTAACTCAAGACCTTTTTAGGTGGTAATTGTTTTATACGGAAATGTAAGGGTAGTTTCAGAAGAAAATTCATTGGCAAATTACCTGCTAGTCATGGGAAGTTGGGGCAGGACAGTTAACTTCAGTGAAATGTGTCATTTGAGGTTTTTATTTATTGTAATTGCTTGTTGTATTCTTAGAAAGTTAGCCAAAAAATATTATAATTCTGGCACTGCTGACAAAATTGTTTTGGTGAGTCATAGCGACATCTTGTTTTGTTTTGTTTACACCTGACCCTCACGTATAAATTGAACCAAACAGGTCCCGACTAGGTCTGTAATGTAGTATAGGAATAAAATTACATTACAACTCTCTCGTACCTGACATTTGTATCCCTGAGTTTTAGCATAGAGGAGCCATGCAAATGTTCTCTTAGAAATCACCATGAGAAACCATTACCGCCTGAACAGTGCTTTAGATGGCAATCTGATGAAAGTTCTTGCACTTATACCTGAATTGCATTGCAACCACCTTAAAACTTAATATCTCTGATAATCACAACACAAGATGATAAAGCATGATTATTTGTGTTGTGTGCTTGTGCATGACAGATTCTGCTCTTTTCCCTGCAGTGACATTTTATGGTATTGTCACTGGAAATCCAATATAGTAAGAGGGTGTGATCAGTTTTGTCTTTCTTTTTTTCCCTCTCATAGCAAGTCAAATCACTTTTCTCAAGCACATAATTGAGTGTGATAGACGCAATCCATCATTCTCCCAGCTCTCCCCTCTTTACCTGTGACATTCTGTATAGATTTTCCCATGAAGAGAAATGATCAGAATCTCTGGATCTAAATATGACCTGATCTCACCAGCTGTGATTTACTGCCGATGTTTTTGTACCTGTTTTTTTTCTAACAACCTCTGCAATATAATTCATATGATTGGATAATATGCTCTAAATTAGGATCAAATTAAGTGTGTTTATGTTACTCATGTGTGAACATGAACTGAAAATAATAGGAAATTAAAGAGTGTCATTAATTACTCACCCTCATGTCATTTCACACCTGTAAGACCTTCGTTCATCTTCAGAACACAAATTAAGATATTTTTGATCAAATCTGATGGCTCATTGAGGCCTGCATTGATGGCAAGTTAATTTACACTTTTAAACACCCAGAAAGGTACTAAAGATATATTTAAAACAGTTCATGTGACTGCAGTGGTTTAACCTTAATGTTAAGAAGCAACGAAAATACTTTTTGTGCAGCAAAAAAAAAAAAAATTCAACAATATCTAGTGATGGGTGATTTCAAAACACTGCTTCATGAAGCTTTACGAATCTTTTGTTTCGAATCAGTGGTTCAGAGTGTGTATCAAACTGCCAATGTCACATGATTTCAGTAAACGAGGCTTTGTTACGTCATAAGTGTTTTGAAATTTCAATGTTCATGTGACTTTGGCAGTTTGATACAAGCTCTGAACCACTGATTCAAAACAAGATTCATAAAGCTTTGAAGCTTCATGAAGCAGTGCTTTGAAATTGGCCATCACTAGATATTCTTGAATAAAGTCTTTATTTTGTTTTTGTTTGTGAACTGTTTTAAATATGGCTTTAGTTCCTTTTTTTGTCATTTGCAAGTGTAAGTTAACCTCACCGAGCCATCGGATTTTATGAAAAATATCTTAATTTGTGTTCTGAAGATGAACGAAGGTCTTATGGGTGTGGAACGACATGAGGGTGAATAATTAATGACAGAATTTTAATTTTTGGGTGAACTAACCTTTCAATTGCTGCCTTACATAGTCCATCCAAAAAAATAAAAGTTCTGTTATCATTTACCCACTATTATGGGCTAAGTACTTTTTTATTTCTCCAGAAATTCTTAAGATTCCTCATCCAAATGAGTGAGTGAAATATTCCTTTAAATCTGTGAATGGCTCTGACTTTAAGTAACTATGGCCGACCCTCCCAGACTGGAAATCAGGGCAAAAATCTGGACAAAATTCACGTAGTAGTGTATTCCAGTCTTTACAACCCTACATAGCCAGACCTTTTCCCTATAATGTTACAATTCTTTAAATATAGTCTATTGTATAAAGAATCACCTTTAGAGTCACATTTACCCTGATAATATACTGCAACTGTCTGCATTAATGAACCAGCTAAACCGGGGGAAAGGCAATGGTGTTCTCTTTCACAACAGAGCAATGGGATTCTATTTTCGCATTGTGGAGCTGAGCATCTTCGTTTCCATAAATGCAGAGATAAATGTTGTGCTTCGTCATGTGGCAAGAAAAGTGTATGACGCTAAAGGCGATAGAAGGCATTTTCCAGACTACGCAGTCTGGTGTTACTGAAAGCCCTGTCTGTACATCAGCAAGCACTGCGTTTGTGATTGAGTGGGCCCGGTATAGACCACTAAGCAGAGGAAGAGTTCCCCTGAGAGCTTTCATTATAGGACGCATATTACATTCCCCGCAGTGAAGAGATGAGGCGCAAAAGCCACCAAGCAGGAGTCTTTCATTTTCCCTCAACGTGCCCATCGATATGCCTCTGCCTACAGGTAACCTATGGGCCAATCTCCAGGGCAATCTCATTGACTGAATCCCATTACAAAATATAATTTTTGAAACAGAATGATTGCCACCAAACACTTTAGAATTTCATGTTGGATATTTTCCCGGCTGCTGCAGTTTTGAGTAATGCTGTAGTCTGCTAAAATGTAAAAAAAAATGTAACAACCTCATTAAATATATATATTTAATGAGAATCTACAGATGTTAGGGATGTGAACAAGTTTCCTGCTGAACACTATATAGAACTGGTCACCCCATTCAGTAAATAGGCTGGAATGCTTTTGCACCACCTGAGCAATTTCTCATTCAAGCAACATGAGCAAAATGTGTTCAGAGATATATAGAGAACTAAATCATCACTGCTGGCCTTTTGTAGAATATAGGAAAAATTGTTTAATTTTGCATTTATTTTCATGTGCTCTCTGCAAATTAAGTAACGGTCAAATTCCACATTTTGCAATTCTCAGTTCTAGGTTGTGGTGGATGCAGCAGATTACTGTGATCTGACATACTAAGTGGCACAGCATTTTTTAAATGTGCCCTTCATTTTTCATCTTCTGTAAATGATATGCAGTTTGTCAGTATTTGGGTATTTACTGGCAGTAACTAGGGTTCATGGTTTAGAGTATCACAGCGCTGAAAGTCCCTGCTGTTATATTCTGTTACTTCATCATCTGGCAGCAACAAGAATTTTTCTCCATTGACAGCCACACAAAAGTATTTGTGTATTATGAAAAAAAAAAAAAAAAAATTATATAAATCACAAACATTTCATTAGATTATAGAATATATTTTACCAGTGCATTTAAAAGCATGAAAAGCTTTTTCAGGGCTCTTAAAATCATGAACATTTTTCTGTTGCCTTTGACATCGGAGCTCATAGTCATTAGTGAAGGGATGTTTTCTCATGGTGCCATCAGCCTTGTCATGATGTAATTTTCCTGCATTAGTCACATAGTTCTCATGGAACTATTTCTTTTTAAGACTGTAAACCATGAAACATGAAAATAGTCAGAAAAACCTTTTTTTTTTTTTTAAACACTGCTTTTTTTATGGAACAGTTTTTTATTGAACAAGACAAACAATTTGTGCAATGGAATTTGCTAATTGATGCAGTTGCTGATATTTACATGGCCGAAAAGAATGAATTTTGATAGCTTAATGAAATGTAATGTAAATTATAGGATATTTCTAACAGTAGACTACTTCCATAAAATGCATATGTATATATATGTATATATATATATATATATATATATATATATATATATATGTATGTATATGTGTGTATATGTATATATGTATATATGTATATGTATATATGTATATATATATATATATATATGTATATGTATATATATATATATATATATATATATATATATATATATATATATATATATATATATATATATATATATATATATATATATATATATATATGTATATATATATGTATATATATATGTATATATATATATGTATATATATATATGTATATATATATATGTATATATATATATATATATATGTATATATATGTATATATATATATGATCATAAGCATTTAAATATCATCTTACTAAGAAATTTTACTGGGAGATATAGAGTGACAACTATATATATATATATATATATATATATATATATATATATATATATATATATATATATATATATATATATATATATATATATATATATATATATATATATATATATATATATATATATATATATATATATATATATATATATATATATATATATATATATATATATATATATATATATATATATATATATATATATATATATATGTATATGTATATATATATATATATGTATATGTATATATATATATATATATATATATATATATATAGTTGTCACTCTATATCTCCCAGTAAAATTTCTTAGTAAGATGATATTTAAATGCTTATGATCAAAGATTGTTTTGTTTTTTTTGTTTTGTTTTTTGTGAGGGATGACATAAAGCAATACAATACAATACAATGATGATTGGGCAATATACAAATATACATTCCTCAAAAACCTCAAAAACTTTTTAACATGATTTTGTTTTTATTATGTATGGATAATTAAGTAAACTTATTATGCTTCAGCCCAGTAAGTGTTCATTTTGAAATATTATAAAAAGCAATTTGGCAACATAAAATAGCAATATAAAAGCTATTGTATGCTTAATTTATAAAAAATCACAATCCATTTTAAAAAGAGACAAATACCATGACCTGAAAGGGGCCATTTTTAAACTAAAAGGCCTTTTAACGTGCTTTTGGTCATCTAGCAGATTGTGTACTGCAGGTTGATAATTTAGAGGCATCAGAAATGTACATATCAAATATTCACCAAGTATCAAGTTATCATCCTGTAAAAGAAAAATGGTTATTTTGCATTTGCAGTCCAGTTTTGCATTTAAAAAAAAAAAAAAAAAAAAAATGGCTTACGCCTTGGCGATAAGATTTAACAATGTGTCATAAAAGATTCTGAGATTAAATTCACTGCCACTGCTTCCAGTTCGTGCTGGAAATGGAAGGTCAAGTGGAGTGTCCTGCAGTAAAAGCACATGCTGCACACAGTATGTATACCAGTATTATTCCTATATCTGCAGTATGATATTATCACACTTGATTACTCCAACATTCACTTTCCACATACTCGCTGCGCCTTTGCAACACTCATTTCCAATGGGAGGGTTGTCGTCGGTTCAGAGGGAGGGAGAGACTGTTGAACACAATGTCTCATTAGTCTGAATAGGGAATGATGCCCGTCTCATTTTATTCATCACACCTGGAGAAATGTAACAGAGGTAAGCTGCGGCTACAGAATCATCTGTCAATTTACAACGGCTGCTTTTTGTTTATGCTTTCTTCCTGCACATACTTGCTTCTCCTGACTCCTTTCTTTCCCTTCTTATGAAGGAATCGTCATTAGAAATGTTCTTGTTTCGCTCTCTTTTTTAAAATCACGCAGCCTTCGTTTAAGTGAAACGGCTAAAGCGAAGAAAATTACCCCAATTATTTCTCTACCACAACAGGACCATTCTCCAGGTCAGCTTCATCCTCAGGTGCTGCTTTTAATCACAATTAGCAATCAGGAAACAGCCGTCATGCAAAGCCGTGGCAAGACGTGCGTTTGCATGTTTGTCTTGGTAATTACTGCGGATCCTGCCTCTGCTGCACCAATGTGAAGTGATCTGATCTCCAGACGTTTGCTGCCTCATCCTTCTTTCTCCGTGTAATTGTTCCATAGCTTTTTCGAAGCTCACACATTGCTCTTTGTAAATGAGTCTCTATCTGCTCACTCATGTGCATGTGATCAGCACCGTTTGATTGGGATTTTAAGGCCTATCAGTTCCATTCTTCAGAGGCCGCTTTCTGTGCATCCTTGAGTCCGTTTGACGTCAGAGTTCAGTTTTGTTTGGTTGGTGTAAAGCGCCGTTAATGACGCATGTTCCCGGTCACACTTATCATTTATTCAGATACAAGCAGCAATGTATTTTCATATAGCATTTCAGTATTCTTTGCATTTCTCACAATGCATCCCTGTTAGACAAACACCCATGCATGTTTAAGTTTTGGTGGTAAAAGGGACAAAATGAACAGCAAAAGGTTTTCTTCTACTGAATCCTCCACTTGTTATTTATTTGCCTATAATGCCCGAATAACGTTAGGATTGTCATATTTTTCGTTACATTGATGCATTAGGCAGACACTTTTATCCAAAATAAGTGACTTGCATTGTACTGATTGTACTGTAAATTATTGAACCTTTACACTCTTTAAATTTGTATGTAGAATCAATCAGGCATAACATTATGACCACCTTCCTAATATTGTGTTGGTCACTCTTTGATCCATCAAGGCATGGACTCCACTAGACCCCTGAAGGTGTGCTCTGGTATCTGGCACCAAGATGTTAGCAGCAGATCCTTTAAGTCCTGTAAGTCCACATACAGTGCCCTCCACAATTATTGGCAACCCTTAGTAATTATGAGCAAAAGCAGCTGTGAAAATAAATCTGCATTGTTTATCCTTTTGATCTTTCATTCAAAAAATTCACAAAATTATAACCTTTCATTTAAGGAAAATTATTGAAAGTGGGAGGAAACTTTTTGGCCACAAAACACGTTGGCAACAATTATTGGCACCCTTTTATTTAAAACTTTTTGCAACCTCATTTTGCCAAGAAAACAGCTCTTAGTCTTCACCTATAATGCCTGATGAGTTTGGAGAACACCTGAGAAGAGATCAGAGACCATTCCTTCATGCAGAATCTCCCAAAATCCTTCATATTCCCAGCTCCATGCTGGTGCTTCTTCTCTTCAGTTCACTCCACTCATTTTCTTTAGGGATCAGGTCAGGGAACTGGGACGGCCATGGCAGAAGCTTCATTTTGTGCTCAGTGACACATTTTTGTGTTGGATTTGATGTTTGTTTTGGATCAGTGTCCTGATGGAAGATCCAACCACAGCCCATTATTGGATTTCTAACAGAAGCGGTCAGGTTTTGATTTTTTATCTGTTGGTATTTGATAGAATCGATGATACCATGTATCTGAACAAGATGTCCAGGACCTCCAGCAGAAAAATAGGCCCACAACATTAAAGATCCAGCAGTATATTTAACTGTGGGCATGGGGTACTTTTTATCCATGTGTGCGCCAAACCCATCTGGTGGGTTTGCTGCCAAAAAGCTCTTTTTTTTAGTTTCATCTGACCATAGAAGCCGGTCCCTTTTGAAGTTCCAGTCGTGTCTGACAACTGAATATGCAGGAGATTGTTTCTGGATGAGAGCAGAGGATTTTTCTTGAAACCCTCCTGAACATCTTGTGGGGATGTAGGTGCTGTTTGATCATTTTTAGGCTTTCTGAGACTCAAGACTCAACGAATCTCTGCAATTCTCCAGCTGTGATCCTTGGAGAGTCTTTGTCCACTCAAACTTTCCTCCTCACCACACATTAGGACGATTTAGACACATGTCCTCTTCCAGGCAGATTTGTAACATGTTTAGTTGATTGGAACTTCTTAATTATTGCCCTGATAGTGCAAATGGGGATTTTCAATGTTTTAGGTATTTTCTTAAGCCACTTTCTATTTTGTGAAGCTCAACAATCTTTTGCTGCACATCAGAACTATATTCTTTGGTTTTACTCATTGTGATGAATGATTACGGGAATTTGGCATTTGTGTTTCCTCATGTTTATTTTCCTGTGGAACAGGACATCATGCCTGGACAATTTCATGCTCCTAGTCACCCTGTTGTGCTAAAAAAAATGGGAATATGAATGGGAATATACTTCAGAGATATTTTACTCATAAGAATTTCTAGGGGTGCCCATAATTGTGGCCAACATGTATTGGAGAAAAACATTTATTTCATAATGTAAGTTTGCCCCCACTTTCAACTGTTTTCCTTCAATGAAAGGTTAGAATTTTGAGAATTATTTGAATGAAAGATCAAAAGGATAAACAATGCAGATTTATTTTCACATCCACCTTTGCTCATATTTACTAAGGGTGCCAATAATTGTGGAGGGCACTGTACATCAATGAGTCTTGGCTGCCCATGACCCTGTTGCCAGTTCACCACTGTTGCTTCCTTGGAGCACTTTTGATAGATACTGACCACTGCAGACGGGGAACACCACACAAGAGCTGCAGTTTTGGAGATGCCATCACATTTTGGCCCTTGTCAAACTCACTCGCTTGCCTATTTTTTTTTTGCTTCTAACATATCAACTTTGAGGACAAAATGTTCACTCGCTGCTTAATATATCCAACCCACTAACAGGTGCCGTGATGAAGAGATAATCAGTGTTATTCACATCACCTGTCAGTGGTCATAACGTTATGCCTGATTGGTGTATATGGCTCATGCATCCATCTCTAACATAAAGCCAAAAAGCATCCTTGGTGTCTGGCAAGCAAATAACGAGACATGACCTCCATGAGCACTAGTGCCAACAAACAGCTCTCTCATAGGGCATGAGTCACACCTTCCGTGCTGCAGGTGGGTGATGAGACACATTTCTGCACAGACAGCCGGGAGAGTCTATGTGTGAGAGGAGAGAAGCCCATTCAGTCATCCTGGGTCAGCATCATCTTCCTCTTCCAGGTCATCACCTCTCCATACTGCCTCATGGAGATCAGCTGCTCAGCTTCAAGACGTTTATGAATATAGTTGTCAGTCCAGAGAATGTTTCTGTCTTTACACATATCCCATGAGAACAAGCAATGAATGGAAATTTATACAATGAAAAATGCAAGGCATGGGGAAATATATTCAGTCATGAACTCTACTAATAATGTCTTCATGGCTACAGATAAATATCCTTACAAAAAAAAGCCAAAATGGCATATGCTGAAGCAAAAACAAAACAAAACCTCCAAGGAAACCAAACACTTTCTTTTCTTCAGCACAACACAATGTGCTGTAAACACCGGTGTTGGGGAGTAACTAACTAACTAAAAGTAGTGACACTCTTAACTTTCACTACATTTTTCAGTAGTGTGGCTTTTTTACAAGTGAGATTAAAAAAAATAAATACATCAAAGTATTTGTCACATCAAGCACATAACCTTTCAAAGGAGTGAGCTGAGCAAATAATTAAACTCTCTCATATATACATTCATTCATTCATTCATTCATTCACAGGTCATGTATTATGAATGATTGAATAGTAATTAATAGTAAATACAAAGTAAGTGTAATCTACCCCATATCCTGCAATGCTGCAAACATGCATCTTTGTAGATTGTCTCTTTTATTTCAGCTAAGTGATCACGCCGTGATGTATTGTTCTTCTATTGGTCACACAGACATGATCACATGATACAAATTGGCAATTAATTTTGGAATGCATCGAAATTCACACTTGCATTTCCGATTTTCATGTATTTGTATGTGTATGTCAATGGAACAAAACATGTAGTGTTACCACCCCTTAATGTAAACATATTAACATATAATTATTTTAAAAGACATTCCACCCAAATTCAGTGTAATTCTTAGGTTACTTAGTAGCTTATAGTATAGCTAAGCTTGACTGTCATTTTACTCTTATCGAATCATGTGGCTTCTCAATCTACAGTTTCAAAGTAGCTTCCCCAGCACTGGTAAATACAGTCTTCCTTCAGATCTATGACTCCCTGTACTCTCTCCATAGGGACAGTAGTGTCAAAGATGGAAGATTTCTTACAGCTTGGTGGCTGGTCCTGAGTATAGGCCGCCCACTCTTGCTGTGCCTTATTGGTCCAGTTTTCCTTTAGAAAATGAGCATCAGCCTAAAGCAAACTCTTGGGAGTTCCCTCAAAGCAGTAATATCCCTGCAGGATAAATGTGAATGTCCTCTGACAACGTTATTGGGTTTTTAACACCATAATAACCGCTTCACCGCTGGGTCTCAAGTCAACATTTCTCTGCCTATGGCCTTTCGCTAAAACAAAGTGGCTTTAGTAATTTCAGCGCGAAAGCTTATGTCCAGTAATTGTAGGATTGGAGCCATTATGACTAGGCCCAGAGCCAGAGCGAGCTGCTAATGCACATCATTAGCATGTCGCTCCCGCTTATAAACAGCCATCTGACCGCTGTGTTGACTGCATGTTTGCGTCTGTGCTCTAGCAAAGTGACGGCATCGGCTGTGTGATGTTAGCGACTGTTCATTGCTATTCTGCTCAGCCTCAAAAAGCCCCGCCAGCCAATCTGAAAAATTAGCCCAAAAATCTGAAAAATGAAATCAACCATGACATCAGTTAATTAATTTCCCTACATATTATCTTCTCATATTGTGAAACTTTTTTTCTCATCAGAAAACAGAGGGTTTGAATCAACTTTTTTGCTGATTTTACAATAACCTCACTCATTTGTGCATATTCTGGATATTAAAATTTTGATATCAAATGCACATGATCGGGGTGTAGCGACCTAAAAGATCAGTGTTAATTAATATAATTGACATATATTATAATTTGTATTCATATTTCTTATTTTATATTTTTATTTCATTTTTTTTTAAATGTGTAAATTTGTTTCAGTTTTAGTTATTTAAACTGAATGAAAACAATAATTAATTTATGGATTTAGTTAACTGTAAAAACCCTTGGATAAAAGTCATATTTAATTTGATAAATGAAAACAAAGCTGTGGGGAATAGAATTCAATCGTTTGTACATCATTTAATTAATATTAATGAGTCAAACTGATAAGGTTTATAATATGGCCCCTCACTTCTCATATTGTTTCTACATTAAAATACATAATCTTATCCTCTCATTTCCCTTCCTCTCATCCAAATCTTGGGCAGACGCCAGTAAACAGACGTATTCTTTAATTCTCATCGCAACTGTACCTCCAATTGCTTCAGACGAGCCCGTAGCGCTAATGGTGGTGCACACACATACAGCATTATTACGTAAATATGCCCAGAGACAGCATAAACACACACTCATGCATCTCAGTGCAAGCTGGAGCCCTGTGGATCATTAGCGCTTTTGAAGACATGCTTAGCTCCACACTTTGCACAATTTACCACAGAGTTTTGTTTACACTTCCATACAAAAGAACTGCTGCATACTGCGCTAATAAATAATCATTTTTAGAACAAATAGACAAAAACTTTACACTGTGTCATAAACAGACATGAAATAAAGCAATAAAAGCTGTCTGTTATATGCAAATCTTGACTTTGAGTTCAAGACAGGTAGGTTTGTCAATAGAGTGCCCCAGGGATGACGTGTTTTTGTAGGCCAACCCGGAAGTTAGCGGCGCACGGATTCCCTCGATCGCAAGCCTATGCATTTTTCGCATAGACTTTTGGAAAATTGCAAAAAAATCTGCTCTATGTTTAACAAAGGGTTATGACACACATTTTGTCTATCAAGATAATCTTTACAAGTTAACAAAACATTTATACATTTTAAAGGCTAAATAAAGTCGTCAGATATAAAAAAGCTAACAGTAGGCTATAAACAGACTACAGCACACCATGGTCATGGATCAACGTCACCACTACCAAACTTCCTCAAACTTTTAATTTAAAAACATGTGTGCTGATTATGATCTGTGCTGTGTATGAATACTTATCCACTTTTTCATGAGAAATGCTGTCCAAATGTCCTTTTTGTCATGATGATGTCAAAAGGAAGTAGTCCCTTTTAGCAACTTGTTAGCAACCGCCGTTTTTAAGACATAATAAAGGTTTAAAAAATCACAAGCGGGTTCCCCACTAGAAATTTTACATTCCCAGAACATTCTCAGAACGTCCCCCTTGGTGTTAAGGATGTTACCTAGTAACATTCCCAGTACGTTCAGAGACAGTCACGATGTGGAGTTCTTTTAAGGGTTGGGGGACGTTATTTGGTGGACCTTCAGGGAACATTCAGGACATTCTCTGAACGTTTAGGGAACCATACTTTATTTGGAAATGTTCTCAGAATGTCCTTACTACCCTTGTCAAAAAATTGAATTGAAATTAGAGCTAAATATCCTAACAAAAATGCCTGTTCAAACAAAAACTTTTCTTAAATGTCTTACAAAAAAAAAACTCTTGCAGAAAGTCATTAGCTGACAATAGCACATGCATGAGCAAACGTAACTGCTGTATCACTGCATCAGCAACTATACAGTTACTGTCTTTAAATGAAGCAACACTTAGCAGAACATCAGTGTTTCTGGATCATCACTGACTGAAGCACAGGATCTACTCTCCAGCAGAATGGTAACCTCACAAAACTCAGATAACAGAAACAACATTAAACACTAACAGATCTCTCTAGATCTCAGCATCTTCACTTATTACAAACCACTCTGACCTTATTTCTTTCATACAAATCTTCTTAATGAGTCGTTGATGTTTTATCAAAATTTATAAATGTCACCATTACGGAGGTAAACGCTTGCTTTAGTTGGGCTCCAGACCCTTGACATTTTGACATTATTTTATTTCCAATTGTCATAACTGTGTGTTTCTAAAGCACATTTCTTACAAGAAATAATTGTGAGGAAAAAAAAATCTGATGGATTTGGTTGCTCATTGTTGGTGAATATATCATCATACAGTGGTCTTACTCACTGATCTCTGAATATTGCACTTCTTTCATGTTGTTGTAGTTCTATGATAAAGCATAAAATCCTGTCCTGCTTTGACATTTTGAAAGTTTTTATCATTGTGCAGAAATTATTCAGACAGCTTTATGTAGACTTACACAGACATCAAGATTCTGTGTATGAACCTCGACAATGGTGACAAAATGTTTGGAATAACAGATTAACTCTGAGCATCACAAAACAAGCTACTAAAGTCACAAAAAAGATTGTTGTTTATTGTCACCATTGTTGAGGTTCATACACTGATTCATGATGTCTGTGTGAGTCTAAAAGACTCTGCTCAAAACTGTCTGTATAAAAAATAAAAAATAAAAAATCATAAAAAAACCTAAGCATTAATTAATGCAAAACTAACATTTAATACAATCATAGTTTAGACTCTGGTGATGATCAGTGAATCAGGACACTCCATAAGGATTTTTTGCTATAACAAACATGTCTTGATAACACAGTTAAAGCAGCCAGAGAAAATCTAATATTAAAAACTCAAGAATCAAGGGCCCATCTACACTGCGTTCCAAATTATTATGCAAGAGACAAATCAGTAAGATTTCTGTGCAATAAACATTCAGATTTTAGTTTGTCTAAGAAAATGTTTTTTTGTTTATTTATCCATGTCGTTTTAGATAACTGGTATCAATCTCAGACAAAATAATTTGCCAGATCTATGGAAACCCTACTTAGAGGTTGTTCCACATTATTAAGCAAGTTATGGTTCTCATGCAATATGGGGAGGAAGAAAGATCTTTCTGAAGATGAAAAGCATGAAATGGTGCAATGTAGTGCAAAAGGCATGAAAACAACTAATACTGTGTGAAACTGAATGGAGATTATCAAATTATCATAAGATTTGTGAGTGATTCAGAGCACAGCAGAACTCGGTCAGATAAAGGCTTATTGAGGAAAGTTCCTGTCAAAAAAATGAATTGTATTAAAAGGGCAGCTATAAAAAAAAAAAGCCAGTGTTGAGCAGCAAACAGGTATTTGAAGCTGCTGGTGTCTCTGGAGTCTCAAGAAGCTCTCCATGAAGGCTGGCAGTTGTGCGTAAAGATGCATTTCAACCACTCCAAACCAAACCTCACAAAGATAAACATTTACAGTGGGTTTAGAAATACATGTAGACTCATTTTTAAATAGTTTTATTCACTGACTAATGCCGTACTACTGGATGGTCTAAATGGATGGATTCCTGGATGGTTGGTGAATGGCCACCACGTTCCAATAAGACTGTGACGTCAGCAAGGAGCTGGTGGGTGATGATTTGTGCTGGATTATTGGGAAGTGAGATGGAGGGTATTAAAATGACTTTTGCAAGATATGTGGAGTTCATAACTGTCCATTTTCAGCTATAGTATAAAAAGGAGGATAGTGCATAGTACAACGCACTATTGTACAATGCACTATCCCATGCTGCAAAAAAACACCACAGCAATAAAACTGTCCAAATGTCCTCTTTGTAATGTTCTCGCGCGACCATAAAATAACCAAAATAGAACATCCCCCTAAACTCATATCGGGAACATTATTAAATGACCAACAGAGGACCATGTGGGAACGTTCTGTTAATGTCCCAAATATCCTCTTTGTAACATTTTTATGTGACCATAAAAGTAACCAAATTGGAACGTCCCCCTAAAGTCATATAAGGAACCTTGAACTGCAGCACTTTCATTACCAAAAGAGGATGTTTTAGGAAGATTCCTAATGTTCTGTAAAGGTTCGGAATTTTCGTCACCTTTAGAGAACTTTTAGGGAATGTTGCGCAAGGTCCTGAGATTTAGAGGCTTTATTTAGAGGCTTTGTTAACCACAGACCTTATTTCAGGCGAAAAACCCAAAAAAAACTCATAGACTTGAGGGGCGATGGAACCGGAAGTCCTAAAATGCCCACCCATCATGGGATCTTATTGGTTGTTATTAAATCTAAAATCAACTGATTGTGATTGTGGTGTTTCGTTCGTGAATGAATCAGTCTTTTGAATCATTTAAGTGATAGTCATTCTCCTTCACTTCCAGGCACAGACTTGTGATTAATTATTTCAGAATGCATTTTTTAATGGATAATGTTTTCAAAAAACTCATGCAAGGCGTAAAGGAGCAAATCAATTCAGACAGAGGCTCAGAATGAGGGTTGAAAATAATCATTTTATGCACAAAAAAAAAAAAAAAATATATTGACATTATAGTTGAACCTCATGGAACATATTTAACCATAAAAAAAAAGTCACGAGCCCTTTAATAAGACTCTTTTCGGTTGTGAAAGCCTCGTTGCTGAGGGAATCGCTTGAGCGAATGATTCAAATGACTCACCCATAATCCATTTTGATTTCCTCATATCCAATGTTTATTCATACTTCCAACTAACATTCAAAAACACTTGTGACTTTATAAGTTCTCATTTATTATTCCATGGGTATCAGACAGTCCTGCTGAGAGCTCTCGAATAAGATGAATAATTTCTGATGAAGAACTTAAAGTCTGCACAGGCCTGTACTGCTAAAGACATCTATCTGTTGTAACTCACACATATTCAAGTTTTTCACTAATTCCTTCAAGAATTGGTCGTGCTAGTGTAGAAATTATGCCCCCGGACACAATTTATGGCAACAATATAATGTGCTGTGATCGTTAGCCATAAAACTGAAAAGGCAAGAGGGTTATTTTTGTATTGTTTATCTTGGAGGGGCTAATTGAAGTGTCACAATTCATTATACAGGCTGTGTCCTCCACCCGTCCAATGGCAAAATGACAGTATCAATCTCCCTCTGTCTCCTCACATCACAATCCTAGTATGACTTTGTGGAGGAGTACAAGTCTGTATTCAGATAACTCTCCATTCATCTTATTAAACTTGGCTCAAACAATACCAATGGTTCAATTCTCAGAAAACGCAAGAAATGCATTCATTATTTTTTTTACCTTTTATTCTCTGTTCATCACTTTGGATAAAATCATCCGTCAAATGCACAAACGTGTATTCGTGTGTTGTGACGTCAAAAAAGACCAGATGTTCAGATGAGTTTCAGCATCTTATATAATTTTTTTACATAAAGGGCTGTGAGTAGCTGAGAAGGAGAAAATGCTGTGAAAGTCAATCTTTGTAAAACAGCTGCATCCTTGGAGGATGGCTGTCTGAAATGACAAACTTTCAGCGACTGGTTGAACCAACAAATGTTCCACACATTCATAGAAATGCCAATCCATCCAAAGGTAGGCTCCCCCAGGCTTCAAACTATCTTTTGTTCTTGAATTGAAACTGTAACACATAATTTCAGCCTGGTTTCCAACCCAAGCTTCATTTGTTATTGCCAAGCATCTTGCGATAATACTGGATATGTTAAAATGTCAAAGAAATACAGTGCTATCCTACACTAATGAGGGGTATGAAATGTTATTGCTTTTCTCATCTGCAGATAAATCAAAGGTGATGCCATGTTAATCCAGGCTGATAGACTGATGACATGTCTTCCTGACAAATGGCTACTGTATGTTGCATTCGCTCTTCTCCTGCTGTTCCACAGTCCTGTAATTGCCATTTAAAAGTTTTTAGGGTTAAATTGATGGATGTCAGTCTGAACAGTGCGTTATGTCCTTCCATTGCACTTTAATTTATTCTGACATCAATCATTTACCCCTGCACGCTTCGTTACGGACAAACTCTAAGAGAGGGAGAGAGCACTCTAGGTTTTGTCCTTGTACCAGAAGCACTGTAATATCAAATCCTGTTCTCCAAAGCTCTCTACCGAGAAGCCTGAACAAATGAATGTGAGCTTTTACGTCTTGAGGTGATACGATAAAAACATCAGCGCAATTCAGCTCTCCATTTCACTATTTATTTTCATTTGCAGATATGTGGTACAAGCCAAGTAAAACCTACAGGCATACAACTTTAGCAAAAGCAGGACTTCATTTGTGTGAATTTGATCCAGCACCTAATTGAGAGGTTCCCTTCTCTACACTGTAAGAATTTTTGTATTCTATGACATGTACATCAAAGTGAATCATCAAAAGTACATCAAAGTATGATTAAAGCGTTAGTTCACCCAAAAATGAAAAAATTGTCATTAATTACTCACCCTCATTTCATTCCAAACCCATAAGACTTTCGTTCATCTGAAAGATTTCTGTTCCTACATTGAGAGTTTACGCAACTACCAATTTGGTGCTTCAAAAAGTTCATAAAGGGATCATAAAATTAATCCATGTGAATTGAGTGCTTTAGTCCAAAGACTGGACCGCTTTATATGATTAACAGATTGAATTTAGGCTTTTATTCACATATAAACATTGATTAGCAAACATAAATAAAAGCTCAAAATCTCAAATCTCATTGGTTCTTGCGGTGGTTCAAACGTGCTGCTTAACACAAAAATGAACCTCATTGGCTGTCTCATGTCAATTAAGCATGACTGATGAATGTTTATATGTGAATAAAAGCCATTAAATTGGCTATTCATATAAAGCGATCATGTCCTTTCAGAAAATTTGGATTGAACCGCTCAATTCATATGGATTAGTTGAAGTTAGCGGGGTCCAATGTTGTTTTGGAACTATGTTTTTTAAATATTATTTACATACTATTATATTTTTTATTAATATTGTGTGTTGACTTTTACTTTTCTATTTTCAGTTTTTATTTACAATTTAGTTTACTTTTTAGTAATTTTACAGAGATATATTTACAAAAATATAATATGGGAGGAAAAATTATATTTGTATTGCATTCACACGAGAAACCTTGCATTCTCTCGCAAAACATTTGGGTTCTCTTGCAAAACTAGTGTGTTCCCTGAGGCACTTTGCATTCGTATGGAGCCCCTAAAGGGACATGATGAAAAAAATTTTAGATAGTAGGAAAAATTATACTTCTCTCGCAAATGTGTTACGTTCCCTCGAGATTCTTTGCGTTCGCGCTCAAAACTTTTGAGTTCTTTTCGAGCGAACGGGGAAAAGCAAAAGTTTTGCGAGGGAGCGTAAAAGTTTTGTAAGCAAAGTCAGCAAACGCAAAGTTTCTCTGGGACATTTCAAAGCATTGAAATATATATTTTCCCACCCATCTCCTATCCACTATGTCCTTTTATGAGCTCTGTATGTTTGCTTTCAAAAGTAATGAAATATATTTTTTCCTCCCAGCTCATTATTTCGATCACAAAAGTTTTCAAGTGAAACCAAAGTTTCTCAGTGAAACAAACATTTCGCAAGAGAATGAAATATAAATGAAATATAATTTTTTATCGTCACCATATCCTGTTATGCGCTGTGCATAATTTTATTATGTGCTTTTGGTATTTTTATTTGTTTTTGTTTAAATATTAATATTTAGGTTAAATTTCAGTGTAAGGTTTAGTTTTAGTGTAGTTTAGGGTGAATTATCCTTTAAAGTACTGCTCAACAATACAACAAACCATAGATTTTAGAGTACACGGCAGTTCCACTACAGACCTCCAGGGTTGAATGTGTTTCACCCTGCACAAGTTTTTCTGTACATCAGACAATATCATATGCATGGCGCTATCATGACCATGAGTTTGATTGCCGGGGATTGAATGAACTGATAAAGTACGAATTGCCTTGGATAAAATTGTTTGCCAAATATATCTACATATATATATATATATATATATATATAAATACAAAAGAAATGCATACAGATCACTAGCAATTGAGAATAGATATAGAAATAAGAGTAGAAATTGAAAGGTCATGCATTTTTTTTATTGCTGCAGGGCAGTAAAAAAAAAAAAGGAAAAAAAAAAGCTAACCATCGCTAATGTACCATGAGTTGTTTTCTGCAGCATTGTGCAGCTGAAGTCTTCCTGTGCAAACCTTTGCTCCACTTTGTTTGTCTTCCTTTACTAGCAATTAGACTCATTAGTCAGAGTGTGTGTGATACAATCATGAATTAGGATGCTCATTAGTAGAAAGAGCGCTGACGAGCAGGATCATTTTACTGATGTAAGGTGTGTAACATCTCTTGTCTCTGCACTGATGACTGTTCTAGTGGGACATGGCATAGACTAATCTTTCTTTGCTCACTCTCAAACAGCAGAACACTTTCAAAACACTTCTGGAAAATCCATCTTATGCTAAAGTTCTGGAATTTAGGAGACCAGCAACAAACTATCTGGTCATAGTAACTCAAAGTGATCAAGGTATTTAGTTAATGGCCAGCTAGAAACCATCTACTATGTTCCAAAACACAACTATAATCGTAAACTGGATTTTCCAACAGGGAATATTCTAACTTTTAGGCCTAATAACGCAGTATTATCACAAGGATATGTGTCATAAAGGGCTTTGACAGTTCTCTCTCAGGCTCCGAAATAGATAGCAATAAGGACTGTCTTTCTTCCTGAGGTAATGGTAGCTCTGCTCCTGGTCTCACCTGTGCTCCTCTGAGTGAGGGTTATAGTGTTGCACGCTCCCCTACTGCTGCAGGCTTCAGTGATGCTAAATTACTGCCACTACTGCACCAGAGAGAAAGAGAAACCCAGGCAGCGCTCGCAGAACTCTCAAATCCTTCATAATGCTGTTATTATGGAAACAGGAGAAGGACAGCAAAGCAAACAAAAAAGCTTGGAGAGAAAGGACAGGAAAAAGAGGTGAAGGATCAAGGCAAGTGTTCATATTAACTCATAAAAAGCTCGATTGCTTTTGTTTTTTCATGCTGTCCTGCAAACGCACAGACGTGCTTCTCTCTGACTGCCGTGTTCTATTTTAGCTCTTTTTAGTATTTCTCAAGCAAATCCATTGCCCTATAAATGTTTGCCCTGGGTTCTGAAGGAGTTACCATGGTAACTGCTGCTCTTGTAAGTTGGTAGACAGGAAGGAGGCTTGAGTTAAGCTGTCCGTCCGGGGCTGCAGGCAGACTCAACGCCACCCTAAGGACGAGGAAAATATTGCAGTGTTTTTGCCTTTATCAAGGGTTTTCTAACTGCAGTCCAGGGACCCCCAGGAGGCCTGCAAAGTGGTCAGCAGAAAAGTTCAGAGAAAAATAGTATAATAAAATGTAAAAATAGTTTTAAAAAATAAATAATAAAATGAAAGCTGAAATGTGCAGAATTTGACATTGTTACGGTTTTTGCTGCTTTCTAAAGACTGATTAGAAGTAATTAAATTAATCACAATTATTTTATTCTATTAGCCATAACTATGGTTATTAATAGAATAAAATAATAGTGATTAATAATTGTGACTGGTTGTAAAATAATTATAAAAATTGAATAATTGTGAGTAATAATTGTGTGATAATTTAATTACTTTATTATTATTATTACTTAATTGAGTAATATTTTTTTCTTTGGTTTATATGTCAACTAATGTTGAAAAAGATATTAAAGATCTTACTAGAAAATTCATATTTTCTAGATATATTACAGATATTATATTTTTTGCCATTTATAATATTTTATACATATATAAATAGAATAACTGTAAATAATATTAATAATTGTGAGTAATAATTGTAATGTATTGTGAGTAATAACTGTGAGAAATATATATTTAAATCAAATAATTGTAAAATGAATAATATTAATTATAATAGTGAGCAATAATTGTGATTAATTCGTTTTTCTCTGGTTTATAAAAGATATTAAAGACCTTAATAGAAAAAAATATGTTCCAGATATATAATTTGCAATTCATAATATTTTATACATTTTTAATGTGGAATCTAAGAGTAAAACCAATGTCCTAAATTTCATGCACTCCTAACATTCAAATGCTGCGTTATGTAAAATAAATGAAAAAATTATGGTTTTGTGTGGAAAAGTAGAGGGTCTAAACTTTGTAATGATATTACCTCTGACTTTTAATGTTTCATCAGGACTTTTAAATATTTAAGTAAGATAGTGTGATTGTAGTTCTAGACTTTGTACCGAGTTTTCAACATAAAGAGATTAAACAAGTTGTATCATGAGATATCACATGTTCCTAATCATTTAAGATAAAAGTGCTTGACGTATATTAAAACATATAACTTTCCTTCCAGTCCAAAAACAAAGACGTCTTATTGTGTACATCAGACAAAACGTGTTCTGGCTGCTATTAAAGGAAATACTCAATGTAGAGACCCAAATGGCTTTATTTTATGCATAAAGACATGTTAATACATGCTGCTTTTGAGTGAAACAGTCGTATGATCCTCTCATCTTTTGTCTAATGACCCCTTTGTTAACATTCACTTCCATCTTAAGATGAACAAAAGTGTACTGACTGCAGTGCTGTTGTTCCCTTTACAGCTGAACTGTGTGCCGCATTCTCACATATTGCACATGTTTGGTCCATAGGGATGCCTTTCTTGTTCTCTCCCTCCTCTCAACTCTTGATATGAGTGTCTCGGAGCTCCAGCCACCTGTGGAACCGACAGAATTAAAGAAAGACGCACAGATTATTAGTCACTGTATTGAGCCTATAATGTTAATGGAGTAAGCACTGGAGAGGATATATTATAGATAATGAAAGCGGGTTTGCGTGCGATCTGGACTTTAAGACAGTTGAACCTATTAAATTGTCCCTTACAGTCTCGTTTTCATTTGCGTACAATTAAGGTCTATTACTCCAGCCTTCCTCCACAGTGTCTGGGTGTATACACTCTAAAAAAATGTTGGGTTAAAAACAACCCAGGTTGGGTTAAAATGGACAAACCCAGCAATTGGTTTGTTTTAACCCATTAAATGGGTTAAATGATTGCCCAACCTGCTGGGTAGTTTTATTTAACTCAACTATTGTTTAAAAATTACTGTTTTGCAAAATAAATCTGAAGCAATGGTGATTTCTGGTGTTTGGCCGTCCCAGTTAAATGAACGGGTCTCATTTCATTGGTCTAAGCAAGGATTTAGATATTTAGGAATTATTCTTACGCCCAATTCCAGCCAGCTTTTTGAGGCAAAAAACTAATAAAGCAAATACAAAATGATATAGTAAGGTGGGAGATTCTCCCTCTCTCACTACTGGGCCAAATTGAGGTGATAAGAATGAACCTACTTCCCAGATTTCTTTTTTGTTCCAATCCCTTCCGGTAAATGTACCCATTTCGTTTTTTAATATGCTAGATAAATTAATTCGTAAATTTGTATGGCAGAAAAAGAAAGGAGAAAGGAGAAAGGAGGTCTAAGTTTACCGAAAATATTATTACTGGGCAGCCCAGTTAACTGCAGTAGTGGCCAGGATTAAAAATGACAAAGAATCAGACCTTTTATAAACATAAAATCAGGCCCTAAAATGAAAACTTAAAATGAATATAGTATTGAATTTCTTCCATCTGTATGGGACAGTGGATTTAGAATATGGGCTGATAAAGGTCTTAGAACAATAAACCAATTATTCAGTGGAAATGAACTTAAATCTTTTTCACAACTTCACAATTTAGTATACCATCTAAAGATATGTATATGTATTTCCAGGTAAGACATTATATCAAAAGTCATAAAGAGAAAGACCTGGGGCCCATTTCAATAAGGAGGTTCAACCAACTCTGAGTTAAAACTTGAACTCTGAGTTGACTTACCCTGAAATTGGAAACTCTGAGTTTTCTCTTAACCTCCTTTCTGAAATGGACCCCTGGTCATGAAAGAACCTAACAAAATAGAAGAATACTTTATTAATATTGCAGAAAAACATTTTCCAACTAAAAGACATGTTTCTCATTTATATAACAAGCTAATAAATAATATTATACAAAACCCTGGAGATATTAAAGGAAAATGGGAACTCGAACTAAATACTATAATTGAAGATGATGGGAAGAATTATGTAAGGGATGCCATAAAGGTATTAATAGTCAATAATGGAAAGAATTTAACTGGAAAGTAAAAATTAGATATTTCAATACACCTCATGTGATCTCTGCATATGTGAAAGAACCATCTGTGGCACTATGCTGGAGAAAAAGTGGTAAAATAGGAGATCATACGCACATGTTTTTGGGATTGCCCAAAAATCCAAGAATTGTTAAAAAAGTGTTATTCAAGAAGTGTTAAAAAGAAATAACAAGAAACTAGAGGAGATCCCTCTAGATCCAGTGGTGTGTTTGTTGGGAGCACTGTCCAAAAAATGTATAATGAAGAAAAGAGATACGTACTGCGAATATTGTTACTGATAGTGAAAAAAAATGATAACAGTGCATTGGAAGGAAAATGAATCTCCAAGTTTGGTTCAATGGACTCAGAGACTGAAACAAGTCTATACAATGGAAAAAATGACTGCATGCCTACAAATGAAGATGGATATATTTTTGCAAAGATGGAGAAGTATTACACTGTATTTAGATATGTAAATAAGACTGGTCATAGAGACTTGTATGACAAGTTAATGAAACATAAATGTAACCTGCTCCTGTTACCTTATGTACAAAAGTTTCCTCCTCAAAGAAAATGCATTGATGACAGTATTTTTTTTATTTAATTATTTATTTATTTTTATGTTATGATTATTTTATTTTATTTTTTTCACACCATCTTTTCTTTCCCTCAGTTGTAAGGGGTTTCAAGGGGTTGTTGGGATGGGGGATGTCCTGTAAAAAGAATTCTAAATTACTATAAAAATAAAGTTTCAAAAAAAAAAAAAATACTGTTTTGCTTAAAATGCACATTAAAATGAACATACATTAATAAGTTTAATGAATAATAATTAAACAATAAACTGCTTATTATAAATTTCTCATTAAAAAATGTTCACCTTTTGATTATTATTGTTGCCTCCCATAAATTGTCTGATTTTTATTTTCCAACCTATTTTGGGTTCATTTTAAGCAAGCCATATAGTTATTTTTAAACAATAGTTGGGTTAAATAAAACTGCCCTGTACATTGGGTAAACATTTAAACCAACGGCTGAGTTAAAACTATCCAATCGCTGGGTTTGTCCATTTTCAACCCTACTTGGGTTGTTTTTAACCCAGCATATTTTAGAGTGTATAATGCACTCTAAAAAGCATTGGACCTGGTGGATTGGTCTGTTGACTGACATATCTGGTCTGCTGAATGATAATGTCGTGTATACCTGAGATCTGTCTAAAAATAAAAGGAGTTTCATAGCCTTGTGAATTTCTCCAGGGGAGGTGCCATTTGAAAAATGCCCTGTAAAAGTTATGCTCACTATGACAGGCGTATATGCCGGGGGTGGTGGTGAAATTGACTTCAATATTGCTGTTAGTCAGTAAATAGAGCATTGCGAATATTGGCTGCTATTTTTACATTTTCAGAGATCATCTGAAATGATCATCTTATATAAGACAATATCCTCGCATACTTGGAAGAGAAGGCCTCTTCAGGACAGTTTCAAAATGGCAAATGATTTATAAAACATCTAAAAATAAGATGTAATTATTTTTTTTCTCACGTGAGCTTTCTAATCTTACCGTTTATACCGAAATGTCTGTCTTTGTGTCTTATCTTCCAGGGTCATACTGTGTTTCATCCCAAACAGAAACAAAGAAAAATATGGGTAACCAAACAGTTGATGGACCCCATTAACTTCCATAGTAGGAAAAAAAATCAACTGTTTGATTACCGACATTCTTCAAAATATCTTCATTTTTGTTCAGCAGAAGAAAAAAACTCTTAGGTCAAGAACAACTTGAGGGTGAGTAAATGATGACAGAATTTTAATTTTTGGGTAAACTAACCCTTTAACAGTGAGGTTTTAACCATAAGCTGAATGTAACCTCATTATATGACCCTAAAACTTACGATTCTGACGGAGTATGGGAGCTTGTGCAGTACATCTGTGTGTAAACATAACAGAAAATGATAGACTGAACAAATAATGCAGTTCGACGATTTGGGATTTCTTTGCTGTCGCAAGAATGCAAACAAGTGAGGACTCTTTATGCGCGGGAAGAAAATCCACTCTTAATACTTTACTCCGACTGCTGTACATTATTCTGTGAGATTAAATTTTAAAAAATGCCCCAAACAGACTGACAAGTCCACAAGTAATGTCTCTCTGGAGTGGTGCACTGAAAAGGGAGTAATTTCATTTCATGTGTAAATATCTGCTTGGTGTTGGCAAGTGTAGTTTCCCCAAAAGCTGAGCTGACAGCACAGACAAGCAATTACTGTTCTTTGTGTAGTTTACAGGTGATGGACACGGAGCAGAGAACCATAGACCAGACATGGCTCGCAAAAGACTACCTGCGAGAATCAGTGTGCACATCAAATTCAGAGCGTTCTGACAGGGAGATGAAGTATGTTTGTCTGCATTTCCATACGTGTCGAGAGTGCAATCGAGCTATGTGCACACACAGGGAAGATTCCTGTTTCAGGTGTGATGTGGAGTGTATAGTCCGTCTCCTCTGGTGGGGTTGCTTTCATTTGTTAGCATGCTTGTTTAAGAACTCACCTGTAAAGGCTCAGATCATCTCCAGATTAGTGTTGATACTTTCTGCATGTATATACCCAGCATGCTAGAGAAAAGAAATGAGGTGGAAAGAGATTAGCCCACCCATTGATCATTGCTGCTCATCTCTTCATCCTGAATTTTACTCACATGCTGCCTATGCAAAAGGTCTTTTTGCATAACATGATATGGCAAGTTTCCGTGGCTGTGCACAGTGTGGTCATGGATGTCGACTGGATATACAGTAGCAAGTGATTTCTCCTAAAGAGACAGTCACTGAAAAAAAATGTGTATGAATAGGCTAAATAAATGTCACTTTAGCTGGGCATCTTGAATTACAGTTTGTAAGCTGGGAGTTTTCTCAAAGCTCCCATGTGTACCACGTGGCCGCTGGTACACATGGATTCATTTAGATGTTGATCGTGGTGCCATAGAAACACATAATTCCGAGTCCGAGGACTTGAACAGCTCCGAATATAATGTCACGTGTTGTCATCTCAAGATTACGGTAATTTTCACTTCTGAATGAAAATGTCATGATAATTTACTTACCCCCGTGTCATCAAAGAGGTTTGTGTCTTTCTTTCTTCAGTCGAAAAGAAATTAAGGATTTTGAGGAAAACATTCCAGGATTTTTCTCCATATAGTGGACTTCACTGGGGTTTACCGGTTTGAATGTCTAAATTGCAGTTTCAGTGCAGCTTCAAATGGCTCTACACGATCCCAGACAAGGAATAAGGGTCTTATCTAGCAAAACAATCATCCAATTAAAGGGATAGTTCACCCAAAAATGAAAATTTGATGTTTATCTGCTTATCCCCAGGGCATCCAAGATGTAGGTGACTTTTTTTTTTCTTCAGTAGAGCACAAATGATGATTTTTAACTCCAACCGTTGCCGTCTGTCAGTCGTATATATGTGTGTCAGTGGGAACTTCATCTATAAGAGTAAAAAAACATGCACAGACAAATCCAAATTAAACCCTGCGGCTCATGACGACACATTGATGTCTTAAGACACGAAACGATCAGTTTGTGCGAGAAACCAAACAGTATTTATATCCTTTTTTACCTCTAAAACACCAACTGCCAACTGCCCTCCACATCCAGTCCAACTGCCCTCCACATCCAGTGTGTGAGGTCTAAACGCGCCCTGACAATGGCAGTAATCTCTCGCACTCATTGAAGCAAAGCGCGAGAGAACACTTCCGTCATCAGAATGCATTTTTTGACCTCATTAACAGGATGTGCAGGGCAGTTGGACATAGTGGTGTTGTAGAGGTAAAAAATGATATAAATACTGTTTTGTTTCCCACACAACCCAATCGTTTCGTGTCTTAAGACATCAATGTGTCATCACGAGCCGCAGGGTTTAACTTGGATTTGTTTATGCATGTTTTTTTTTACTCTTATAGACGAAGTTCCCACTGACACGTATTATTTGACTGACAGATGGCAACAGTTGGAGTTAAAAATCATCATTTGTGTTCTAATGAAGAAATAAAGTCACCTACATCTCAGATGCCCTGGGGGTAAGCAAATAAACATCAAATTTTCGTTTTGGGGTGAACTATCCCTTTAAAAAAATATATATATATATATCGATACTTCCGCTTACATCACACATGACCTTTGTAGCTTGATTACATGCGTCATGCGTGGGGATCGCAGTGCTAGTGCAAGATGAGTATTAGTGGTTAAAACGTATATACATTTTTATTTATTTTTTTAGAAAATGACTGATCGATTCACTAGATAAGACCCTTATTCATCGGCTGGGATCATGTAAAGCCCTTTGAAGCTGCACTGAAACTGTAATTTGGACCTTCCATCTGGTGAACCCCAGTGAAGTCCACTAAATGGAGTAGAATCCTGGAATATTTTCCTCAAAACCTTAATTTCTTTTCAACTGAAGAAAGAAAGACATAAACATCTTGGATGACTTGGGGGTGAGTAAATTATCAGGAAATTTTCATTCAGAAGTGAACAAATCCTTTAACTAGAAACTTCCAGGCAGGTGGGTTGAGGAAAGTTGGAGCTAAACTCCGCAGGACCAAGTTTGGATGCCCCTGATATACAATATACCTTTTTTAACATCTGTGAAGTAATTACTTTTTCAAAACAAGAACTGACTCAGAGGGTATGCCATTTCGGAAGCATCCTATGGTTTTTGTTATGGTAAACCTGACTTATGAATATTATGATGTAGGCTAATATTTGCACAATAGTCCTAAGTTATTTGCTGAAAAGCAATCAAATGGGTGCTGACCAGTGCTTGTTTGTTTATTTTAGTCTGCTACCAATGCAACCAGATGCTGCTTCTTAGTCTTAAAGTTGTCATTTTACACAAAATGGTTACAAACTTTGTATTGCGGCCAAGAAAAACAAAGCACTTAAAATTTAATGATTATTTCCCTAAGTGTTTTCCAAGCAGAAATGCCCACGTACATTTTGGATATGTTCTAACAAATCATATATTTATTAGTAATGGCAATTTTCAGTTTCTTGTCACAGAGTGCTGTCTGATTGCTGTTTAATGAAATACTTTCACAACGTGTCCTGTGGGAAATGTCCTAGCGCAGCGCCGGTGGACCAAGAATCCTTGATAAGGTAATTGATAGATAGAGCGTCCCACCTCCCCTCCACTGAGCTGAAGAGTGCCGCCCCCTTCTGTGCATAAAGGAGCATTATGGGTGAAGCAGGAAAAGGACAACATTTTTTTGTTTTGGGTCGTTTCCATTACTGTGATTAATGAACTAATTACCGAGATGGGAAACGAGAGGTGAGGTGTGCGCACGCATGCGGATGCGAGTGTGTGATTGTTAACCTGAAATAGTGGAGCACATAAACACAGACAGCATTACAATAATGTTCAGACACTTTCTGCTGATCTATAGCCGTCTCTGACGTAATGCAGTTTATTACAGTATGTTGTCATATTGTCATACCTTTACATCAGTCTGTAACAATTGCGTAAGTCCTCGGGAGCTGGTCATCCAGGAGATTTATGTACAGGCTGAAATGAACACTCCAGGGAAATGGCTCCATAAATCCAATGAAACTTACATTTGTACCAACAGTAATCACACAAACCCAAAACACTTTTATGGATCCCCTCTGACGCCGGTTTAACTTCAGCCCCTGGCAATGGAAGGGCTTGTAGGTACATGAAGTATGGTTCTCATAAAAATTTACTTGGGAACAAATGAGCTTTATGAAGGAATAATTGAACATCTAGTTAAGAAACAGACAAGAGCCCTGTTATTTGTCAACTATAGGCCATTTAAAGAGAATGCCGGGGCTCCTAAGTGGGCAGTTATGGTCCTGGATTACAGGTTGCATAAAATGGTAAGTATGCTTCAAAAATGGACCTGTTTTTTATTTCTACTTTTTTCTTTTTTTTTTTTTTTTACCTTATATATTTGACAGTCAGACATGTTTTGCGATTTGTTTCTTGTGAGTATGAGAGCATTATAACATATGATTTAAATTTTCAGTTTTTATTTTTAAGCCAGTTCAAAGTGTTTGCTTTAGTGAATTGTTTTCAAATTTATGGGAATTGTTTTGTCAAAAACGTTCACTAGATTTTCTTTGTGAAATTTGTTATGTTTTCATAAAATTATATGTGAATAAAAATAGCTGTTTATAATGGTGCACATAAGAGTTTGCACTCTTTTTTCCTTGATTTTTTTAGTGAAAACATGCTTTTTGCTGTATTTTACTTAAATTTGTTTAGGTACAGTACTAGTTGTTTGGTTGACATTTTTGATTCTTCTAACAGAAAAGAAATCATCTAACTAGTGCTGCATTTTCCTGCTTGCTTGTGTCATTTATTTATATTTTTCCACCTGAACGCATATCCTACACTGTTTATTTGACAGACCTCATGATTGTTAAGCTCTATGACTCAACATGATTTACATATACTGAACACTATAGCATCAAAAAGCTGATAAATGTTTGGATCATGCAGCACTAGTTAGATCATGTATGCACAAAGAGATCTGTCACTGATGTTTCATCAAAAGCAATTAGGGTAGGCTTACTTTATGGATTAACCTCTGCAGAAGCGGTCTTCATGTACCAATTTTTTGTTGCTGTTGTTGTTTTTGTTCAGTATAGTAAATAATTGAGAGAACAACTGAATCTCTACAGCAAACACATTGAAGTCTAAGACTTCCCTTCAGGAGCAAAGTCTGAAAAACTATTATTATTGTTTTTCTCATCACTGGAATCAAATAATCTCACATCTTGTCCTGTGTACCTTGAAGGCCTGTGACTGCCGTGAAACAGTCCATAAGTTAAAAATCCCTTTAAACAGTTATAGTTTGCCTCTATTCTTTGTAGTAATTCCATCGTTGTTGCCATTTTGATATTAGTTTGCGGGATTGCGTGCCAGCTGCCATGTTGAGAAGTGCCAAGGCAGATGGGATAGCAGCAGGGGGTATTTTGGGAGTGAGGAAAAATACATGCAATGTGGTGAGGAATCTGTCCTTCCTTTCTCTCGTTCTTCTCTTCTCACAGTAAGGGCTATTTAATCCACTGCTTCCCTACCTGGCCACAGCAAGGAGAACACTACTGTATTCATTAGTAAAGCAGTACTTTTTCTTTAATATGGAAAGAAGGTTCTTGATCTTTTAGTATAAAAATGAGTACTGTAGTTAAAAATAAGAAATACTGTCGCATTGTGGTATATGAAGCAACAATAGACCAATAACCTATGGCAGGTTCGCCGTCACAGTACATAAAATGAGGGTGTATGTACTGTACAATTATTTGTGGGTCCATGACTAAAGTCACATTCTGGGTCCCTGTTCTAGAAATCACAGGCCAGTCAGTCGCTTCTGCAGTGGACTGAATGAACAAACAAGTATGCGGTTATAATAATAATAGTAATTTTTGTGACATTTATATAGCACTTTTCTCTACACTCAAAGTGCTTTACATATGGAAGGGGTTAATCTCCTCAACCACCACCAATGTGCAGTATCCACCTGGATGATGTGATGGCAGCCATATTGCACCACAACACCCACCACACACCAGCTTATTGGTGGAGAGGAGACAGAGTGATGAAGCTAATCAGTATATATATGAAGAGTTTGGTTCCAAAACGTGATAAACGCCATTAAAAAAAAAAAAAAAAAAGAGTTTCTGCCAAAATCAGCATTGTATCTGTTCAGTATTGAAAAATCATTTATTAATTTTGCGCAAAATGCGATATCCGTCATGCTATTCTGTCATGTTTTCTCCCTTTCTTTCCAAAACGAAACAAACGGCAGTCTCCTTTTTCTGCAGAACGCGATACATCCGCTCAACCAATCACAGCGCACCATTCAACCCAATGTAAACACTGAAGGCTTTTTTAAAAAGCAGTTTTTAATACCAATGTTCTCGGCAAATGTGTTTATTTAACCGTGCCAATAGGACAAAATAGGACAATGGACAAATGCGCCCTCGATGCAAACTTCAGCTGAGCCCGCAAATCTGTGAGCTACACAGAGGACCTTACCCGGGAGTCAAAGCGCCATTACGTCATGAAAATGTGGACTCAGATGAACACCGTGAGGGTTTAAGGTGCCATTTGGGATTCAGCCCAAGTTTTCCCAGGAGGTCTCCCATCCAGTGTTAACAATTTAGGGATTTTGTCACTAGATTTAGTGACTTCCTCGCCCCTTTTAAGACTTTTTTCAAAAGTTTAGGGACAAATCTAACAATATCTTGGACAAACCTTATCTAGATTCTTATTTTGCTCACTCATCTCTATTCATATTTACAAACCCGATTCCAAAAAATTTTACAAATCTCATAAACTTATATTCTATTCACAATAGAATATAGATAACATATCAAATGTTGAAAGTGAGACATTTTGAAAAGTCATGCCAAATATTGGCTTACTTTGGATTTCATGAGAGCTACACATTCCAAAAAAGTTGGGACAGGTAGCAGTAAGAGGCCGGAAAAGTTAAATGTACATATAAGGAACAGCTGGAGGACCAATTTGCAACTTATTATGTCAATTGGCAACATGACTGGGTATAAAAAGAGCCTCTCAGAGTGGCAGTGTCTTTCAGAAGTGAAGATGGGCAGAGGATCACCAATTCCCCCAATGCTGCGGCGAAAAATAGTGGAGCAATATCAGAAAGGAGTTTGAAGTTATCATCATCTACAGTGCATAATATCATCCAAATATTCACAGAATCTGGAACAATCTCTGTGCGTAAGGGTCAAGGCCGGAAAACCATACTGAATAAACGTGATCTTCGGGCCTTAGATGGCACTGCATCACATACAGGAATGTTACTGTAATGGAAATCACAACATGGGCTCAGGAATACTTACAGAAAACATTGTCGGTGAACACAATCCACCGGCCATTCGCCGTTGCCGGCTAAAACTCTATAGGTCAAAAAAGAAGCCATATCTAAACATGATCCAGAAGTGCAGGCATTTTCTCTGGGCCAAGGCTCATTTAAAATGGACTGTGGCAAAGTGGAAAACTATTCTGTTTCAGAATCTCCGAATCAAAATTTGAAGTTCTTTTTGGAAAACTGGGACACCATGTCATCCGGACTAAAGAGGACAAGGACAACCCAAGTTGTTATCAGCGCTCAGTTCAGAAGCCTGCATTTCTGATGGTATGGGGTTGCATGAGTGCGTGTGGCATGGGCAGCTTACACATCTGGAAAGGCACCATCAATGCTGAAAGGTATATCCAAGTTCTAGAACAACATATGCTCCCATCCAGATGTCGTCTCTTTCAGGGAAGACCTTGCATTTTCCAACATGACAATGCCAGACCACATACTGCATCAATTACAGCATCATGGCTGCATAGAAGAAGGATCCGGGTACTGAAATTGCTAGCCTGCAGTCCAGATCTTTCACCCATAGAAAACATTTGGTGCATCATAAAGAGGAAGATGCGACAAAGAAGACCTAAGACAGTTGAGCAACTAGAAGCCTGTATTAGACAAGAATGGGACAACATTCCTATTCCTAAACTTGAGCAACTCGTCTCCTCAGTCCCCTCAGTCTGTTTTTATTCACAATTTGTACAGTGTCCCAACTTTTTTAGAATCGGGTTTGTATATAGATCAATGAATTTGCCATTATGATGTCATAGTGACATTTAGCTACTAGTTTTAGCTACTTTCAATTGAAAGCAGATGGCAATGCTGCTCCCATCCAGGTACTGGCCAGGCTCAACCCTGCTTAACTTCAGTGGGCAACCAGTCTTGGGCTACATAGCTGCCGGTTATCTACGATAGCTAGCACACATACCTGCATTTCAGCAAATCACAGTTTTCGCAGATTCATATGAATGGGTCTTCTTATCGTTGTCGTGTAAACCTACCCTTAGATGGATCTCTGGAATGCTTTAGTTTGCAGTCAAAGATTTTGAATAACTTGTTTTTTCTTACATCATAATTTCAACTCAAATCAATGTTTCATGTCCATTTATACATTTAAATTATCGACCTGTAATAGGGTATTGTTGTGAAAGACTGTCCTTATTACTTATTTCATTTGATTATTGTTTTATTTTATTATCAGTTACTATTGTTGTTGCTGTTGCTGATTTCTGTATTATTTAATTAGTTTTTCTGTATTCAATTGTTTTGTTTGTGTGGAAAGTATGGCAAAGCATCCATCTGTGGGTCATAGTCTGCTGTACAATGTTAACAGTGCTAATTAATTTCAGCACAGACTCATGCTGCATAGTGTAAAACTGCTGTATGCAGCATGGATCTAATATAGTTGGCTGAATTAAAGTATCGTCTTAGGAATTAAACTATTCACTGGGTTTAAACACCCAATGGATGTTTCTGTTACGATCACAACTGTAGTCAGCTGTACTTCCCCACAGGGGACGGCTGCCATCACACAAAAACCCAACGCAGACAACCGTACTGTCAGTTAAAATAGACTTCACACTTTCACATGCTCTCTGTGTCAGTTGTCCCTCGTCTCAGAATGGAAAAAAGGGAGGAAAATCTCTTCGCACTGTATTTCCATTTGGGACAGAGATTTTGTGTTTGTAGAAGATTCTGTTTATTTTCTGTCTGGCCCAAAGCCTGGATCAGAGCAGATGAAAAGGCTTAGTAGCGTAAAGCTCTCCTCCTTGCCGCTACATTTGCAGTAGTTATTCATTCATGACAAAACCCATTCACGCCTTGACAGGTTACGCTCCTCTGATGTATGGCACCTGCTCCCGGTGATGCACTGCTCGAACCCCACTCGCCCCGGTAGTGCTTCGCGTCTGACGGCTGCTGCTGGCTCGGGTGGGCAGAGTACAGCGGTGGCGTTTGATACACAGCGTAGAAAACTCGTTGATGAGGGCAGCCATGGAGAAATGTGTTGAGATCACTTTTTCAGAGTAATAGCTGGTCGGTGTGTTATGAATATGAATATGTCAGGGTAATCAACATTTTCCTGCTTGCTTGTGCCATTTATTCAAATTTCACCACCTGAACGCATATCCTCCACTGTTTATTTGTCAGACCTTATGATTGCTAAGCTCCATGACTCAACATGATTTACTTTAGCCACCTGAAAATTTAGGAGGTAGTAACGCAGGTTGTTTTCCACTCAGAGTGGGTAATATGTAATAGGCCTGCCGCCTACTATAAGAAAGTTTCTAAATCAAGTTAGTTTTGTACACATAAGCAAATTCATAAATAGCAAGTCTTTGCATGTGCTTTGCAGGACCAGGATTGAAAACCGTTGCACTAGATAACAAATGATTTTCCAAAATATGTTCAAGTGGTCCCCGACTAGTTTTGGTTGGACAGTAGGGCTTGTCTGAGAAACTGGGCAAATTAGTTTTTAGCTAGAAAGACATTTACTACATTTTTAAATAAGGTCTCCCATTAATGCATTAATGCTGTTTGATGCTTTTTATTGACTTTAACCCATGCTTTCATGTTGGTGGTAAACCAAGGGGGAATTTTCTTCAGACCTTCAATTCTGAGTGGTGTGCATGTAAACTGACTCCTTCTGCAGGGTGCATTGATACACCAGCAGGTCACAAGAAGTAACTGACTTTGAGTAAGTTAATGAATCATTCGCTCAACCGATTTGTTCAAACACAGTGATTTATTCAGTAACAAAACAAGTATGAGCAGTGTTGCCAATTGCTTACAGTTGAAAGTAGCTAAAACTGGTCGCTAAATGTCGCGAGTCCACTGATCTATATTAATATAATATAGATCAGGGGGCAAGTCACAGAACCTAGATAAGGTTTGTCAAAGAAGTTGCTAGATTTGTCGCTAGGCTTTTGAAAAAGTTTCAAAAGGGGCGGGGAAGTTGTTAAATCTAATGACAAAATTGCTAAATTGGCAGCACTGAGTATGAGTGAGTCATGGAATCACTGATTCTTTCAAACACACTGATTCATTCAGGAACGAAATATCACCACTCTGTTCAGTTTTTTTTTAAAAGGGTAGTTTTACATTTGTTTTCATTTTGGATGTTGAGTGTTTACTGTCCAAAACAATGAAAAAAAATTGCATTTAGAAGATATACTGTAAGCACACTCTCAGAACAAAAGGTACGCCACTGTCACTGGTGCAGTACCCTAAGGTACAAAAGTGAAAAGGTACATCCTTGTACCTTACTTACCCCTAAATGGTACATATTAGTACCTTAAAGGTACATATGGTCACATTTTATTTGAAGGTGTTCTTGTTACAGTGTAATTATACATTTAAGTGAATTAACAACATGTACTTTGTAAATAATTAGGGTTAGGGTTTAGGGTTAGTTGCATGTAATTATGCATAATTTACTGTTATTACTATAGTAAGTACATGCAACTATTCTAAAAAGAACACTGTAAAATAATGTGTTACCATTCATATTAGTACCTTTTCCCTTTTGAACCTTAAGGGATAGGGAATGATTCAGACAGTGTAAATATGCTTTCCATCAGGGTACATGAATTCTGGTTTCGCGTAAGTGTCACGTGAACCACCGCAGCATGCACACAGTCTGGTCTAGTCCAGAGACACAATAGCACAGAGAGCATCATATGCACGAGTTGGTGTATACCAGAATATTGGACAATATCGGACCCATTTGAATTCTTCAAAGAATGCTGTATTTTAAAGCAAAATGGAGGAGAAGCTGTTTGATTAAGAGATAACTGCAGCTTTGCCGAGCTGTGATATAAACAAAACGCTATTGGTTATTTTAAAAGGGGGAGGAGCTGTCCAATATGCCCCGCCCTGTCTTCCTTTTTCAGTGGAAATTACGTCATCACATTGAATAATGCTGCGCATTTCAAGGCACTTCAGTGGGCCTTTAAAAACTGTTTGACCGATCCTGCTCTTTTCTATTTATATAGGGGAAAAATCTCCTGTCATGTCACATCTGCTACTGGTAGGCCTACCCAGTATGTTCAAACTGCATTCAGAAGCAGCAGCATGGCTCTGTCTGCAGAGATGAGATCACTGCACATATACTCCCAGGCATGTATCTCTCCTCTTTCAGCACATTCCTGTAGTTGCCTCTCGTTCCACGTCTATAGTTCTCAAGCTCAGGCTAGCATTGTTCCTCATTTCTTATACATGGTTTTCTCTAGTGCTGCTGCTCCTGCCAGACAGCGAAAAACAAGCCTGGCCCATTAAATCTGTGTTTACTAGAGAACTCTCCTACAGCACTTCTGAATGCTACACACATATGAATAAAACATCTCCCCTGACTCTGCCCAGGAGAGATTGACATCATAAGTTAGGACGAGACTTAATGTCATAGCCTTAAAGTGAGTAATGAAGTCAAGTTTGCTGCTGAGGTGCCATTCATGTGCATTCGGCTGGTATAAGTAATCCTCTGTTGTTTTTTTATTACAGCAATGCAGGCTACACTTTTGTTTTTAAGGTCAGAACAAAGTTTCAATGTTTTTAACATTTTTTTCCAATTACACTGAATAGTTTAAAATATGGTGAAATGTGTTAAGCAAAGAAACTAATACAAAGTTCTAGCATGAAACTCTAGATAGGTCCTTAATCATATTATTCTCTATAAGGCACAGCTGAATGGTTCCTGCTGTATCAGTAGCCAGTGAGCTCGCTGCTCAACCTTCAAATACTTGGTCAGCATTTGCTGTAGAATTTGCAGCACGCTTTCAGAAACCCTCCACCTTCCCCAGCTCCACCTGTATAGATCTTCTACAGGTAATTCATGAATGCTATAGTGTACAGCAGCAGCATGTCTTACATGCTCAAAGAAGTGTGTTGTTTATGTATTGGCAGGAGTAGGTCTCGTGTTTGTTCTACAGCAGCAGCAGCGTAGCAAACTGTTACCAAGGCCAAACATAACATTGTCATATCCATTACCATGCCAAACACTCTTTTTTTTTTGGTATCTCAAATCTTGATCAAAATATTAAGCAAACCACATGAGCTGATCAGAAGTGTGAATAATTTCCCATTTCTAAACATTCCAGTCATGCTGTGTTCTAGACAACATACTCATAATTGTCTCAACTTAACATGAATTGAGAGTGATATCTCACAAGCGAAACATTCTTAAGCACAATTCCCACTGCACCGACAGACGGAAACAGACACTTTGTCGGATGGTCGGCTCTTGTTTTCATCGACTGAACATGTTAAATTGGCGTTTGTCAGGTCTTGGAATGTCTTAGAGTGTGACTTATGTAATCAGGTGACTGTCAGTGTTGGTCTGTGTCTGTCGGTCGAGTGTGAATTGGCCTTTAAGTATTAATGTTTCTTAGTACTAAATTATATTTGTAAATAGTTGATATGATGTTTCAGAATATTTGAGCCTTTAGATTTTATTTTCCAAATGTGAATGGAACACTTCATTTTTTTCTGAATTTTTTTTTTTTTTTTCCTGGGCTTTTATTTTAAAGCTTTAGTCATGGCAATTATCACCCTACTTGCATAAATTTAATACATTTTAAAAAAAAATGTATAATTTCAATATACACTAAAATTTATGCTAATGCTAAAATTCTACAAACTTTCTTATGTTAATATTCAGCTACTTTTATAATACATACATAACCCATAGTGAATTCTTGCCAAAATGTAGTGTATTTATGTTAATATTAAAGGGTTAGTTCACAACGTTCAGTAAACAAGATTGGTGGACAAACATTTTGACCTTTTTTTTCTACTAAAGCAACATTCCTTTGATTATTGTTGTTATAAGCATAGGTGACCTTGGCTGTTGACTGGCACTCCAATGTCACTGTTAAAAGGGTTAGTTCACCCAAAAATGAAAATTCTGTCAATAATTACTCATGTTATTCTAAACCCTAAGTCCTTCGTTCATCTTTGGAACACAAATTAAGATATTTATGATGAAATCTGAGAGGTATATGAATCGTCCATAGGCAGCAATTTAATCACCACTTTCAAGGTCCAGAAAGGTACTAAAGACACTGTTAAAACACTGTCAATGTGACTGCAGTGGTTCAACCTTAATTTTATGAAGTGACGAGAATACTTTTTGTGCACAAAAACAAAACAAAAATAACGACTTTATTCAATAATACCTTGAAAGTGGTGGTTATATGGAGTCATATACCTCTCGGATTCCATCATAAATATCTTGATTTGTGTTCCGAAGATGAACGAAGGTCTTACGGGTTTAGAACGACATGAGGGAGAGTAATTTATTACAGAATTTTCATTTTTGGGTGAACTAACCCTTTTAACAGTGGCATTGGAGCGCCAGGCAACAGCCAAGGTCACCTATGCTTACAACAACAATAATCAAAGGAATATTGCTTTAGTGGAAAAAAAAAAAGTCAAAATGTTTGTCCACCAATCTTGTTTATTGAACGTTGTGTATGGAGATGAGAAATAAATGCCATTTTATTAACTTCATGATTTTATTACAACACAATAGCTTGCACTAATCACCTTATTAAGAATTGCAGCATTTTCTCATTTGCTAGCACTGAGCTGGTGAAGGAAGTGGCACTAGAAGCTTCATTGCATTTGGGCTGGCACTCAAGACAGCAATCAAAGCTTGTTTGTGTATACCATGTAAAAGGCCCTTAAATCTGCTTATGGTACTCACATTAAAGTAATGCAAATTGAAAATATTATTTTGCATCTTTGAACGCTGTCATTAACAAAAAAAAAACTATGCAACATGGGCAACAATAGTCAGATAAAAAAAAAAAATTCTGCTTATATGCAATGTAGTGGACTTTGTCCCCTTGTTACATTATTGCCATGGCAACAATGAATTAAAATCAGATGTTCAGACCTATGAAACTATTTGGGGGTGGAGAGCTGATTCCTCAAGCGAAGGTCAGAGGCATTTCGAACTAATATTAACATCAGTGATGGCAACTAAACCGCATA
Source organism: Chanodichthys erythropterus (assembly GCF_024489055.1). Classification (NCBI taxonomy): domain Eukaryota; kingdom Metazoa; phylum Chordata; class Actinopteri; order Cypriniformes; family Xenocyprididae; genus Chanodichthys; species Chanodichthys erythropterus. The sequence goes on from NC_090234.1 coordinate 23,007,493, forward strand.
ATTACAAACCTCTCACCAATGCAAATACATTGTAAACAGTGCCATGACAACACATTACCTCTTCATTTCCAGGTTTGTGTATCCACAGAGAGTTAATATTAGCTTAGAAGCTAATGGTCCATCTCTGTTTATATACTTTGTATGGAGAGGGAGGTTTTTGCTAATTTTCTGTTGTTGGCTCAATATCAAATCAGGACTCTTTCCAGCTGAAACGAATGGTTCAGCCAGTATTAAAAAATATACAAAAAGAGAATAAAATAAGAATAAAAAGATCAAAAGCACTTAATCTTGAGCCTCCATACAACATAGTTGAAAGTTATTTGAAAAGATTTTTTTTTTTAATTGGCAGCAAATCGTACAAAACATTTTATTTCAATGGACTTTTTTATTTCAATTAGGAAGTTCTTCAAATGGCCTTCTTTAGGGAATATTTTTCTGAAAGCATGGCAGAGATCACACAGATAAAGTGTGTTCTTTTGTGGTTTTCATTTGAAGAACTGGTTCAAATTCTTTGGAAGGCTATAAATGAAACCCCCTCTGTCCTTCTGCCAAGCAAATGACCCTCTCTTCTCCAGGGAAATGGCTTATTGGCTGGACTTCCCACCATGGAATCTCATGTTTATCAATGACCTACTCAAAGGCTGGATGATAAAATAAATGTCTCCATCACATGATTTGCATATTTATACATGCACTGTAAAAAAATAAAATGAATTTTCTAAACTGCAAATAAATCAAAGATTATTGAGTACATTTTACAAGAAAATACTATTTCTGTTTTTCTACCTTAAAATTTTACGTTTGAATATGTTGTTGATTCTTTGTTAGCGTTTATGAAATTTAGTAGCAATTTCTGAGTTAAAATTGTTTCTATGCCAAATTTTTTCAGTGTACAGTAGAGGTCATTAGGGCTGTTAAAGTTGAATGGCTTTTTTTGCTGCAATCAACAAATTAAGATACTAATGAATGATGACAATATATATGTTTGAAATATTTATCAGACATCAATGCATCTATATTTGGCTGTTTAATCAATTACTGGTACTTTTATCTAATTTTTTGTTTATTAAAAGTAATACTAGACAGAAAACTGTGATAGTTTCCAGGAGATTATTTTCTGAATGTCCACAAGGCCTAAAGTACTCATTGCAAGAGTCTAAAGACTCTCTTCCACTGGAGCAGAAACAGCGGAGAGTCTGGTGTCCTCTGATCCTCAGAACGGACCTTAAATCAAGCACTTCTCTAATGTTCATTTCTCTCTTCCCCTGCTGACTCCCCCAGAAATTATAGTATTTACTTGCTTTCGGAGCCTTCTCTAACCTGCTATATCCATCTCTGAGATATACCATCTGATGTCACCCATGTAACTCATTGAACCTATCCTGTAAAAAATGAGCGGTTTGCATTGGAGATGAAAGTGCTGGCGTCTGCCTGCTGTTCAGATGAGAGTGGCTTTAATGTGCTCAAACCAAGTTACAAATCTTCAGAGACAAGCGCAGCCACAGAATATTAACGGACGGTGGGGGAGGCAGAAAAACTTTGATGCAAGCAGGTGTTAGCTAAACAGTTTTTTGTTTAGTATTACTGCAAAATTCCAGTCAAGTCAGTTCCCCACCCCCAACTGCCCCGCCCTGCACTGCCCTGCCCCGCAAGAAATTCTCTGCCATTGTTGTAGTTTGTCAAAAAGTGGGACTGTCTTACATTATAGTATGATTTTTTTCTCTCTCTCTCTCTCTCTCTGCAAACACTTTTGAACGTGTTATCCACACTTTTACTGTTATCACACCTGAATATAGGTTTATATCACCCTATAGCAAAATGGAGGGAAAATGTGAATGTGTTATTTTCAAAATTCAACAGACTGGCCTGAAAATGTGTCATGAATGTATACTGCATGAGAAAAGTAAATCCTTCAAAACATTTACACAGATAAATATCAGTTAAAGATTATTGGCCAAGACTTTAGAAGTTAATGCTTTCTACACACTGTGTGATTTCAGCAATCTTATAAGATCCGCACGTTGTATGACACGGATCTAATAAACTTGGGTACAATATGCAGACTGTACAATAAGGATACCTAAATCATAGGCTGAATAATGAATAAAATGTCATCAGCATGCACTGGTGGTAAACAAATAGAGCAAGATGAATCATGCTTTGGCAATTGTGGTTTCTATGTGTACTTAAAAGAGTATGTCGTACATGCATGATGGCCACAAGATTTTCTTTCTTATTGGAATCCCACATACTGGTATTCCTTTTATCTCTTTTGGTATTTAAGTTTTAGCACATTGCCACGTTGACCAATACATCATTTCATCTTGCATTTGTATTGGTTAGTCAGTAGATCAGTAGATCACTAGTCAGTAGCAGCACCATCTGCACTGTGAGAATTTCCAAAACTGTCATGAAACTGGCTATCTTTGTTCACAAGACCATGACAACGGCCGTCTTTGAACCTCTCTCACAGTACAACGTAAGACCACCATTTGATTGCTTAAAATCTGAATCAGAGAGTCGAGATTTAACTGGTTTGAAAGGCCCTGATGGAAGATGCCATAACTATACACAATGTGGGGACAAAAAGCATCAGTTTCATTTAAAAGTCATGACCTTGGCTACAGTGTTATAAGTTAGATGACATTTAGAGTTCAGGTGATTGGCACACAAAAAACAGAGTTGAGCATTCCTTATTATGACATTCTGTACACATTCAAGTCAGAACTATCATTTATATTATATTTTACATTTATTTTTGTATCATTTTCATTTCAATCAATAATCTATGCATATCAAACAAAAATATTTAATTCAATTTCTCTCATTTACTCAGTCATGTCATCCCAAATCTGCATGACTTGTATTCAACACAAAAGATATTTTAAAATGAGTCCAGTTCAGACAATTAAATGAGACCAGTTCAGAAATGGGGCTTTCACACTGACAATTTAGTCTGAAAAGCTCAGTTTGAATGAAAAGATTGTAATGTGCAAGTGGTCATGCAGACTATTTGTTTATTGTAATGGAGCTTTCTTCTTGTGTCATGACACTCAGTGTCATTGTAGTTTCCGGTGCTTGCAGATGTTTAAGCAACAGATGGTCTCACTCTGATTTCATGCTTAGCACAACTCCACGAGGATGTGATCCCCTCTGGAGCAGTCACGGCCAGCAACTACTGTGGTGAATAAAAGTCATTTTGGCTGTCTGCGGGTAAATTTCTATTGTGAGTGGTGCGCTTTTAATGTGTCGCTCCCGGCAACAGAGTGAGATGTTGCTCCTGCGCTACGTGTTTGGAAAGACAAGTGAGTCTGATCAGAAAAGTAATTGAATGAATGTTAAATAGAAGAAAAGAATAAAACAGCAAAATATATATCAAGTAAGTGTGGTAGAGGTCATAGCATTGGTGAACTTCCTAAACTCTTCTGATCTCGTCAATAACTGACTAAACGCAGCACTGTATTTATATTCCTCAAATAATCTGGTCTGGGGTTTGTTGTAATCTCTAACCTTAAGTACTAAACTTCTGCAATTACTAACCCACTTAAAGGGATAGTTGACCCAGTTCTGTCATTTACTGTCATTTACCCTGCAGTCGGTTCAAACCATTACTTTCTTTCTTCTGTGGCACACAAAAGTAGATATTTTAAAGGAGACCTCATTTTAAACTTTCTTAAGTGTGTAATGTTACTGTTTGAGCACAAAAAATATCTGCAAATTTACAAAGCACAAATTCTGCTTCAAAGGAAGTTATTCTCTATATCAAAAGGGTGATGAACTGAGAAATCAAATTTTCCTTGAGCTTTTGACATATAAGAGTTCATCATACTATAAGAATATCCTGTAAGTTTCAGAACAGAAAACTTCCTTGTTAGTCCAAAAGCTTTTATTGATGCCAGACCCAGCAAATGACAGGTTTTTCAAAGTGGGGATCTATGACGTCAAAGGGCAGCAAGCACCGCCTCCACAGAATACAGAACAGTAATACAACATGTAAGTAACTGTGTTAAATCTAATGCCTGATCGGAAATGTAATGATTCATGTACAAACAGATGTTCTTTGTCTGTGTGTCAGTAAATCAAACCAGTGACTAAACATCAACTTTTGTTTCTCTTAGTATGATGAAAATAATCTGTTATTTAACGGTGATTTATAAATTATATAAAGAAAGTGATCAAAGAAACCTCCCTTTGCAATCGTTGGAGCAGCGCGCTCAAGCTGTCAATCAAACAGCACAAGTTTATCGTGACTGACGCGCAAAACTCCTGTTTTATTCAACGAATCTCTTAATTATGTTGTGTTTGCACTGTTAGTGAAGATGAAAGCATTCGTAAGTGTACAAAAATTGAGTTGCAATGACGAGATCACTGCTTTCATGCGCTCAACGTGTCTGTGATCGGCTACAATGTTCATCTCTGCAACCTTTCATGCCACAATCTAAATATAATGCCATAGATCTAAATATAATGCAACACTTTTCACGATTAGTTAACCTTGCTGTAATAGTAAAAATGCGCTAAAAGAGAGAGTAATACTTGGCTATTTCATACGCAAAGATGTTAGCCAATGTTAGCTAAAATCAGGGTAGGAAAAATGCCTTTTATTTATAAATTATGACAATTTTTGATGTAAAAAGCATACTAACATTATAAGTGCACCCCAGGAAACATTATAAAACAATTAAACAACACAGTTCATGACCCCTTTAATGAGCACTGTTTCTGAACTTTGTGAAATGCCTTGAATGTTGTCTTGAGTTTTCTTTCAGGAATGTTCATGTCACAGTATTCCTCATGTAATTAATTTCCGCACAAGTAAAGTTGTGAAGCGGTTGACTAATCACAACACCCCTGGTCCAGCCAACTAATCAGAAGGGGGGGCTTCACAGAGACAGGAACTAAACAACGTTACTGACAGACTGGAAAGAGAGGTGCTGCAACAATGTAAAAAAAATGAAAAATTGTGTTTTTTGAACATTCAAACATGAAAACCGATTCTAGCAGACACCAAAAACAAAATCAAGACTTTGTTAAAGGGCATAATATGGCCTTTTTAAAGCTACAGTCCATAAGTTTTGCCTCTTTGTCACCATCTCTGTTTGAAACCTGCAATTGCAGTTATTTGCGGAATTATCATTTTTTTGTGGCTTGTGCATCGGCACAATAAATCTAATGCTTTGAGAAGAATGTGTGGCTGTCAGTGACCGCACCGGTGGATACTGTACAGGTATTTCAGAATCATAGATTGTAGTCTTGGAAGTGTGACCAAAATAAGAATTTTCACCAGAAAATATCATCTGAACAAGTAAGTAACAAATCTGCCACTTTTCTGTTCTGACCAACTGAGAAAAAAAAGCATTACAATAAATCTTGCTAACAATGGTGATTAAATCTAACCATCGCTTAGCTCATATCACATCAAACCACACAAATTATTATTATTGTTATACATTGTTCTCAAATTGTTAGGGAACAACATCAGCATTGTGTGACTCTTTGTATTAAGTGTGTATTAGCGTTACCTGTAGATTTCACTTTCTGTACAGTCTAATCTCTAACGTTAAATTGTCAGCATACAATCTGCCATCAAAATGATGTTTAATTATTTCAGCTGCTGTGAGAAAAGGTTATAAATGGTCCATCACCTGCAGCATCCTCATGTGATTTAGCCTACTAGCTGGGGCTCTTTCTTCACTCTAAAAACTGCTGGGTTAAATATGGACAAAACCAGGGATTGGGTTGTTTTTACCCAGCCATTTTTTTCAACCAATTTTGGATTTATTTTTTTAGCCAGCAATATATTAATATAGTAAAAGGCATGTTTTTGCTCACCCCCAAATAGGGGTAAATTTGTGGGGTATTTTAAGCTGAAACTTGACCATACCAGAGACTTATATTACATCATGTGAAAGAGGGCATAATAGGTGCCCTTTAACCCAACCTGCTGGGTTTGTCCATATTTTACCCAGCTTGGGTTTTTTTTAACCCAGCATTTTTTAGAGTGTTTATGTAATCAGACATGACACAATGACACAAAGACAAACGGCGACATGCTCGAATTTCCGGCAGAAACCTACCAGTACCACCTGAATTAAAAAAACATTATTACAAGCTTAACGTTGTGAATCGGGCAAGGTAAGAGATAGTTTTGAATCCTGGCTCGTTATGTACTTGCTCAAAAAAAATTTTGGGATAATTTTCAACCAAAAAAAAAAAAAAAAAAATTACAAACTGTTTTGTCCATGTAACATATAGTGAACATCAAAACAACACTAGGCTATCATAGGATGAAAAAACAAAAAACAGAGGCATACTGTCTTAAAGAAAGTGATACAGGCTTGGAATGATGTTAAGGTTGACATGGAGATGACAGAATTTTCAATTTCATATTATCTTGCATGTAAAAGGTGTCACACATAGCGAGTCCTGTGACATGCCTGTCCTTCATATGGCACCATCTGATCAAATGAATCATCTGGGGTCACACTTCATAAATCAGAACAATGGCTTTTATTAAAGCTGGCTCTTTCACTCTGATCTCTCGCCCTCTTTTACACACACACAGGTACGTTAGGGGAGGAAGCACATTGTCTTTGAGAGTCACACTCCTGTGTTGCTGTGCTATCATCGCCAGCATGTATCAGTCACGGTAATGACAACAATGATGATTGAATCAGTTTGTAATTATGGATGCGTGCCGCTTGTCTCCTTGCTCCTACACGGATAAATCGGAAATGCTTGAAAGAACAGCAAGAACCAGGAACGTGCTGCGCCTTATCATAGCCAAAAAAAGGCTGCATGCAGAATAAACAGTCTTAATTGGAGGAAGACGACAGTGGCGGGCGTCTTTCTGTGTAACCTCATTTGAGCTTATGGTGTGTGTGTTTGCTCATTTAGTGTAACCTGATAAAAAGAGCTCTCAGGTGTTTTGCTCGAACAATGTGCTCATATCCTGAGACAAAAAACTCAATCGAGCAGAACAAAAAGTATTGCAGTGACTTTAGCTAGTGAGTGGAGGGACGTGTGATGAGTCTAAAACCCACAGAACATGCTTTTGTTTTATTCTAAAGCATCAGCGACTGAAAGGATTCAGGCTTGGTTAGAGCAATGCAATGCAGTCTATATTCTGAACATCTCAGGTCAGGTAAGGTTTTGAGTTCAACCACTGTAATGCCCAACAGAAAACAAATGTTTTGCTACACCTAAATGCTAAAAGTGTTCAAGAAACCTGCTGCCTACATAGTCAGCATTTTAAGATGTTATAGGCAGCAAAATTATGCTGCTGTCTAAGATTTTTCATGTTTACCAAATTCCAAAATACCACTGCATGCATCATTTGCAGAGAAGGCAATCCCAGAATGCACTACAAGTGGGGATGAGTCCTAAGAAAAGTCAGTTCTAAATACAATGAATATTTCAATTCTGAAAGTAAAAAGTATTAATTAACCATTTGAAATACTATTTTATGACAAATACGATAAGAATGTCTAAATTTAATTAATTCGCATTTTAAAACTAATTTGGATTAGAAACTAATATCAAACCAACTGGAATCTGTAAACAAATGATCTTAGAGATTTTCTCAAGACTAACTTCACTTTTCTGAGATACTTTTTCAATTACTTTTAACCAGTTGGTCTTAAGGTAGTTTTTCATGTACACTACCATTCAAAAGTTTGGGGTAAGATTTTTTTATTTTTTATTTTTAATGAAATTGATATTTTTATTCATAAGGATGCATTAAATCGATGAGAGGTGACATTTACAATGTTACAAAAATATAAATTTCAAATAAATGCAGTTCTTAATATTAAGCAGCAAACATTAACATTAATATTGATGATAAAAAGAAATGTCTCTTGAGCAGCAAATCAACAAATTTGAATGATTCCTGAAGGATCATGTGACACTGAAGACTGGAGTAATGGCTCCAAAATTCAGCTGTTCCATCTCATGAATAAAATACATATTAAATAGAAAAAAAGTTATTTCAAATTTTACATTTAAATGCTACTTATCTATATATATATATATATATATATATATATATATATATATATATATATATATATATATATATATATATATATATATATATATATATATATATATATATATCAGGGGTGCTTCAGTAGTGCCTCCTCAATAAAAAAAAAAGGATGAGGAAATAATCCATATTACACATAAAACAACACAAAAAGAGCACAAGTCACTTATATTTCTTTTTGTCCAACAGCGACACCCACAGGTAAAGTTACAGCAGGAGTCATGCCTCCCTTTGTTCTCATAGAAAACCATAGAAAACCATTAGACCCCCGGCGTGCGATGGGTTTTGTGGGGGGTAATTGAGAATTAATGGGGGAAAGTCACGTGAGAGGAGGCAATGTCTCCATCACGCTATGATTCGATGTAATTGGTTATGATTGGATATGATTGGTTTGTGCGATAAATCCTGCATCAGTTTGACTGAACAAATGATTGCATCAATGGGAAGACAAATTGAAAAGTAAACAGATCACCCAGTTAGATATCATTGCTTTATGTCACATCAGCATCAAACTTGAAATGGACTGAAAGCATGGTGACTGCTGTTTTTTTTCTTTTCTCAGTGCAATCAGCTTGGTGAAATTAAAAATACAATCTTTGTCTGTGACAGACGGTGTTTATGGAGCATGACTGATGATCCAAAATAGCCTAAGTTGACAATCAAAAAGAAAAACATTAATACACAAATAAAATATACTGTTTAAATTATTATTGCCTGTAGTTATTAGTTTGGAATGAATGTAGAAATGCTTGAAACACTAACTTGATGAGATTGAGATTGTTTTGATAAATAGAACATTACATTGTTAATGTAAAATTACAAAATAGAATTTTTTTATTTTTTGATGTAATGCAAAGTAATGTTCATTTAACAAGGAAGATGTGTCAATGTTAAGAGTAATGCATGAATTTACATTGATTCATAAATAAATAAAAAATGTGCCTCCTCATTTCAGAACACCACTTCACGCCACATTTACACTTTATCCTTCACTCTTTAAACATGCATGTGTTTAGCCCATTAAACCCACATGCAAGGTCTTCTATATTCAAAAAGAAAATTATCTGTGTCCTAATTATGAACACATCTGAACAAATCTGTTACTATACACACATTGGCATGTTCCTCGGCACAGATCCGAGAGCCTCTAATTGGTCATACCTCCTCCTGTCTGGGATCAATAATGAATGTATCTGAGCTAATAATAAGCCTAATTTGGATGGAGTGCAGTATAGGTTTAGATGAAATGATAATATGTACACTAATGGCAATGAGGTCCTTGAAGTATTTCAAAGACCAGCCTCACTGAGCTGGAAGAAAGACATGAAAATCTCAATGGCAGCTGTACTAAAGACTCTGAAATCTCTGTTTCCTCTCTCAAAATGAGTCATAGCATTCATGTTTACTGTATATAACAGTGAAAGACATACAGAAATTAGGACACATATTAGTCATTGACATATACATACACTCTAAAAAATGCTGGGTTAAAAACAACCCAAGTTGGGTTGAAAATGGACAAACCCAGCGATTGGGTTGTTTTAACCCAGCGGTTGGGTTAAATGTTTGCCCAACCTGCTGGGTAGTTTTATTTAAACCAACTATTATTTAAAAATTGCTATATAATGAACCCAAAATAGTTGGGAAATTAAAAACCAGATGCAATTAGAGGCAACAATAATAGACAAAAGGTGAATGTTTATTAATAAGCTTTAATATTTTATTAATATAAATGTAATAGTTTAATAGTTTATTAATATAAATGTATTAATAAGCAATTTAATAAATGTTTATTGTTTAATAATTATTCATTGAACATTAATAAATGTTCATTTCCAACATACTTTGGGTTAATTTTAATTAAGCAATACAGTCATTTTTAAACAATAGTTGAGTTAAATAAAACTACCCAGCAGGTTGGGCAAACATTTAACCCTACCGCTGGGTTAAAACAACCCAATTGCTGGGTTTGTCCATTTTCAACCCAACTTGGGTTGTTTTTAACCCAGCATTTTTTAGAGTGTATGGATGTAATGATTATAATGAATTCATTGTATATCTTAACCCTTTTGGTTGATTATGATTTCACTTTTTTAACTTTAGTTAGTATGTAATGTTGCTGTTAGAGCATAAACAACATCTGCAGAGTTACGACACTCAAAGTTCAATGCAAAGGGACATATTTTCTTTTAAAAAATTCTCTGTTTAAGGACTACAACAAACGGCTGGTAGGGACTACAACAAGTTTCTTCCCACTGATTAGTGACATCACTAACCCTAAAATTTACATAAACCCCACCCCCGAGAACACTCAACAAAGGGGGCGAGGCCATGTTGGGCTGCTTTAGAAAAGAGGAAGAGTTGTTGTCGTAGAGTGTTGTTACCATGCCTTCATTTTACACTGGACTGCTTCCTCAAACAAGGGTCAATTCAATGCTGGATTTGCACAAAAGATTAACATGGCAGCAATGAGATGAATCAACTCCACAGCAACTACATAAATTTATCCACTAACTGTTCAGAAATGTCCAGTTACATTCTATAATTCTTCCTGAGTATCTCCATCAGTGTCTGACTCCAGTTTGAACAATGTGAGGCTGAACACCGTTACTCACAATCATCATTTTGGCTGCGTGAGATTCTCCAGCTTTATTGTTGAGCAATCAAACCGTGAGTTGTTAAAGCTCCACCTTCTTCTGGAAAGCAGCCAGGAGCAGCAGCTCATTTGCATTTAAAGGGACACACACAAAATGATATGTTTTTGCTCACACCCAAATAGGAGCAAATTTGACAAGCTATAATAAATTATCTGTGGGGAATTTTGAGCTGAAACTTCAGATACATTCTGGGGACACCAGAGACTTATATTACATGTTTTAAAATGGGCATTACAGGTCCCCTTTAAAGAGATGGTTCACTCAAAAATGAAAATGTCATAATTTACTCATTCCCATGTTGTTCAAAACCCATGGAATTTCTTTCTTCCAAGAAACAATACAAAAAAAACAATTGAGCAGAATGTCTGACATGCACTCTTTCATAACAATGAAAGTGAATGGAGACCACGGGCTACAATAACACCACAAAAGCATCATAAAAGTCCTCTGATGCCACATGAAAGCTGTAAATGTAATCCTTATTATTTGGAAAACTTACCTTTAAAATCTTGCTTGACAGCTTTGGTCACCATTCACTTTCATTGTATGGAAAAGAGCAGCTCTACATTCCATGGAAAAAAGAGAGTCATATGGAATTCATAAGACTTCATTTTTGTGTGAACTATCCCTTTATGGGATTTTTTTCAGATTTGCTTTCTCTCTGTAAAGAGTCAAAAGAGGGCTATTGGCTTTGTTCTACAAACCTGTTTAAATCTTTAAGTGCAATGAATTATATATAAATTATAATACTTACATAATATGCCAATAAAAGCATTTGTACACAATAACATCATCATCTAATAGGGGTGAAAGTATGGCTTTGTCTATCCCCTTTGTTGCCTGAAATGAATAACGCATATGGTAATGTGTAATTTGGCATGCATTGCCACCAGTAAATATGAATGACAACAGACTTCAACATGCACTTACACAAGAGCTCTCAGAGAAAAAAAAAAGGCCTTACTAGATAAACTAGTGATCATTTTGCTTTAAATTCTTGTTGACATAAATTTCTTATTAACTGTTCAAAGCCTTGAAGTCGGGGCATTAAAGCATCCGAATGTTGCAGCTGCTCTGTTTTTATCCACTGTGCTTTAATGTTTTAAGAGCACCAAAAGGGTACATGACTAACAACACCCTATGTGACTCGCACATGATATCATGTGGATGTTTATGAAAAGGTGAGTGAGGAAGGTTGACAGGGAAGTCAAGAACAATTTTTCAGAACTAGAAGCGGCAATAGTGTCCTCTGCTGGTGAAGCAGCCTCACTGAGAGCACAGCAAAAATATTCAGTGACTGATCTATTCATATGGTCCGCTAAGTGCAGTTAAGTTTTGATTCACTTTATTTGTATAGTGGTTTTCACAGTGCAGGTTGTTTAAAGGCACAAGAACAGAAAAGGCTGCACGCTGTCATAGGAAATGTTTATGCTGGAATATTGGATGATCAAACTGGCCATACACATGCCATAATGTGGCACAGAAGGTGACGACCAAACATGAAAGCAGGTAAAGTGCCTGGAGATTTGTGGAGGACCTAGATTGTGTGAATGTTTGGCCTGGCCTGAAATTTCTGAATCAGCCTTTTCTACCTCCCTGAGCAGATTCTGATCTGCGATTTACCAGAGAACAATAAAGCATCTGGTTGTCATAAAGTCCCTTTCTATGTGGCTCTTTCGCAGTCGCTCATTGTGCCTGGTAGTTCCAGAAAATTATCCATCAACCATCCACTCCGAGAAAGTATGATGTATTGTTCCCATGTAGCAATTCAAGTGCATTGAACTGCAGAAACTTACTTTTAAAGTAATCATTGCAAAACCAAGCTGTGAGGAAACCACAAATCTTGGTTGCTTGTGCCGTTCTGAATGCATGCTAAATGAATGTGTGAAAGCGTGTGTGGGCGGGTGTGTGTACGACTGATTGTGATTGTTGTGGTGGCTGTCCTGCTCATGGACTGACACTACTGCAGGTGTGTGTAAGACTCAAGCAGAAGGGTGATGTGATCACACTCACTGTGCTCAGCAGGGGTGCGGAAGCCTGGAACTGGCAACATGCTAGTGACATGTGACGGACAGGAGGGGGTCTTCACTGCACATCCCAGTGCCAGGAACATGTGCCAGGCAGAGGACGGCAGGCAGCAACGCATGTGCCAACCTGTCTCTCTACGAATGCGGTGCAGGTCTGGAGGACAAAGTGAGACGATTTACAATTAGAGCTGGGTAAAGATAGGCCTACTCAGGGCCTAAAACAAATTTTTTGTCACACTTGCCAATGGCCGGTGTCTTAAGAAAATTAACCGGCAAATTTTTTTTTTTTTTATCAGCCATGTCACAAAAACAGGCAGTTATGACACCAAAATTTTAGATTGTCCTTTGGTGTTTGGTTAACATTAAAAACACAGACAGTAGCAGGATTATTAGGATGCTGTTACTTTAAGACAGAATGCATACACGGATCATGTTCACTTTAGACTATGTTTACTAGGATACTTGCCGAGACAGGCGTTTTTTGTTTTGTTTTTTACATAATTTTGAGTGATTTTGTCCATTGAAGCACAGGAAGTCATGAAAAAGAGCTCAACTTTGTGTGCTGTCTGAGAGACGCGGCTTTCAGGTGGCACACTTCGGATGTTAAACTTCCCACACCACATAAGTAACAAATTCCTTTTCGCGTGTTCCAGCGTTTGAATATTCACATTGAAACGGCTGAAACTTTCCTGAAGATGAAGCACCGAACCGTCAACTTTACAGAGAGTAGTTCACGTTTATGTTGTCACAACATTGCATTGTTGGAATTAAAAAAAATTATTATTGGCCAACTGGCGATAGACGCCATTTCATTCACTCACCAACGCCAATTTTTACTCACATTTGGTGCTTGGCGAGTGTTAATTTTAGACCCTGAGAATATGTTCATAATTAAAAACACAAGAAGAAGGGCAGTGGAAAGGGGGGAAAAAAAGACTTTTAACCTTATATACTTGATCGCTGCATCGTCATGCGCAAACAATGTGAGATGCAAATGCAATGGTCAAACACGTCAGTTTAGGCATGTTTTTAAAAGAAACTATGGGAAAGTAGTGTGGCGCTTAAACTTAAAATATACAAAGCCCCGGACATGACATGCAGGAAAAAAAATAGTAGTCTAAATCGTGCGCACGATTTCTGAATTCGTTCCCTCGATTTACTAAAACATGCACACGATTGACTATTTCTTTGCCTCTATTTATAAATCATGTGCATTTAGTAAATTGAGGGGACGAATTAGTAAGTTGTGTGAACGATTTTGTAAATCGAGGGAACAAATTAGTAACGTTAAATCATGTGCACAATTAGATTTTTTTTTTTTCTCTTGCATGTCATGTGCGGGGCTCCGTAAAAATAGGTTCATCCTTTAGAAAAAAAAAAAAAAAGGCATCTCGAGACCTTGCAGGGTTGTTTTCATTCCACTGCTCCATCTTGGATTTCTCAGTGCAGAAAATGTGTAGCTCAATTCAAGCAACGAAGGACTCTTATGAGTGTTCTTTTTGAATTAAACATTCATTGTGAACAGTGTAGCCTGAAATTAATGACTTCGACAGTGTCCGAATTCACTCATTTATTTTCCTTCACTTCTTCCCCATATAACTCAAATCATGTAATTTGTACGGTGGCCCAGTAGTGCACAACACAACAAAATTTAAAAAAGCAAACATAAGTTCACAACACAATAAAATAAAGCCACAACACAACGGAATCAAGCCACAACACAACGGAAATGCTCCTGACCACTAGGGGGCTCTCAGAGCTTGGTAATATTACTATTCCTTGCCACTGTTCTATAAAGTCGACAGTTTTACAAAAATATCAATACCATGATTAGTTTTAAGTATGTAAGCATTGTATATCAACATGAAATATTAATTAAAAATCAACTAGTTCACAATAGCTTCATATTTATACTTGTAAATGATTTGACGTGATACCACGGCGTATGATGAAGGGAACATCCACCAATTCCACCAAGTGGTTAAAACGTATAATTTGTATTCATTAAAATGACTTTTAACATTTAAAAACAGACATGTTCAAATTCCAAAGGTTGTTAGTTCCTGTTAGTAAGACTGACTGACAAGGTTTTAACCACTTGGGGGGATTGGCAGACGTTCCCTTCATCATGCACTGGTATCAAATCATTCACAGGTATAAATATGAAGCTATTTTGCACGTAGGTGATTTTAAATTAATATTTCATGTCGATATACGGTGGTTACATACTGTTTAAACGAATCATGGTATTGATATTACTGCTGACTCTATAGAACAGTGGCAAGGAAAACTAACTTTACCGAGCTCTGAGAGCCCCCTAGTGGTCGGGAGCATTTCCGTTGTGTTGTGGCTTGATTTCGCTGTGTTGTGGCTTTATTCCGTTGTGTTGTGGCTTTATTCCGTTGTTTTGTGGCTTTATTCCGTTGTTTTGTGGCTTTATTCCGTTGCGTTGTGGCTTTATTCCGCTGTGTTGTGGCTTTATTCCGCTGTGTTGTGGCTTTATTCCGCTGTGTTGTGGCTTTATTCCGCTGTGTTGTGGCTTTATTCCGCTGTGTTGTGGCTTTATTCCGTTGCATTGTGGCTTTATTCCGCTGTGTTGTGGCTTTATTCCGTTGTGTTGTGGCTTTATTCCGCTGTGTTGTGGCTTTATTCCGCTGTGTTGTGGCTTTATTCCGTTGCGTTGTGGCTTTATTCCGCTGTGTTGTGGCTTTATTCCGCTGTGTTGTGGCTTTATTCCGCTGTGTTGTGGCTTTATTCCGCTGTGTTGTGGCTTTATTCCGCTGTGTTGTGGCTTTATTCCGCTGTGTTGTGGCTTTATTCCGCTGTGTTGTGGCTTTATTCCGTTGCGTTGTGGCTTTATTCCGCTGTGTTGTGGCTTTATTCCGTTGCATTGTGGCTTTATTCCGCTGTGTTGTGGCTTTATTCCGTTGTGTTGTGGCTTTATTCCGTTGTGTTGTGGCTTTATTCCGTTGTGTTGTGGCTTTATTCCGCTGTGTTGTGGCTTTATTCCGTTGTGTTGTGGCTTTATTCCGCTGCGTTGTGGCTTTATTCCGCTGTGTTGTGGCTTTATTCCGTTGCATTGTGGCTTTATTCCGCTGTGTTGTGGCTTTATTCCGTTGTGTTGTGGCTTTATTCCGTTGTGTTGTGGCTTTATTCCGTTGTGTTGTGGCTTTATTCCGTTGTGTTGTGGCTTTATTCCGTTGCATTTTGGCTCGATTTCGTTGTGTTGTGAACTTATGTTTGCTTTTTTAATTTCGTTGTGTTGTGCACTACTGGGCCACCGTAAAAATTTGCTATATGGAAAAGTGAATGAGTGTACGATTAAGTGATTTCAGACACAGCATATAGGTCAGCTTTTTTAGTGAATCAAAAACCGATTCCTGAAACTAACGAGTCTTGTGAGCTGATTATTTTATGATTAGTTAAAAAAGAAGATGTATCAGTTTGAAATCATGTACTAGCCTATATAAGAGAGTGAGAAGAAAATGTATTTCATAATGGACATCATTACAGAAATATAACTGAATGACCCAGCCCAAATTGCAAAACTGTAGACTTTGAGTGAACCTCATTTACAAAAGCACTTATCAAAACAAAACACATAGACAGACAGCTTTTCATCACTTCCTTGGGATGATGAATACAACCTTGAACATCTCCGTGACAAACAGCTAAATCTTTGACAAATAAAGTGCAGCATGAATGAGGTCTACTTTAGCTCACCTTGAAGGAGAGAGAATGCTCCTTTCATTTTCTTTATAGATCAAAATATTTTTTTTTTCCAGCAGCAGACATATTCTAGAGTGTAGTTTGCTTATGAATCAGCCATTTAATATAAAAAGCAGTATTGCAGTTGGGTTTTGACATTGTGACAGAAATAAGCCAGGTAGAGTCTGCACTTGTGTCTGTAAGAGCCATTTCTCAGGCTTATTTTAAAGTGGAGTTTGTCTGGTGAAAAGAAAGGGGACATCAGAGAGTACGGCCCTATAGAGCATGTGTTCTCATTACTGCTAACAGCCTTGAGCCTGCCTTCCCATTATGGAGAATTACGTACAATTGTATCAACTATTGGTCATGCAAGGCAGAGCAGGTCTGTTCTCTCTCCCTAGATCTCATGTGGAGAGTTTTTTTGTCTTTTTAGTTTTCTTATGGATTTGTCCTGAACCTCAAAGGACAAATCAGACTGAGTCCAGATGAGTTATACTGGTTTGGTTCTGGTCTAGCTGGTAGACCCACTATCCTGCACTCAAACAATGGTTATAATACCTGGATAATATCTTGATCTCATGCAGGATCAAACCCATGACATACAGTACACCACTCACAATCGGAGCATCAGTGTTCTGATGGGATGTGACTGATGTTTTCTATTGCTTGGACTTGATCTTTTTAATTTCTCTTTAATATCTCCTTGGCTTTAAACAAAAGTATCATCACCTTTTTTAATCCTTAACTTTTCCCCATCTAGCATCCTGTCTTCACACCCCATCCATTTCTCTGGTTTCAGGCTGGGAATATGAATTACCACACTGGCAGAAGCGTTCTGCTTGGCTGACAGCTGTCTTGAGCACACGGGATGGATGGAGAGAGACAGAGAGGGATGAGTCTGTCAATTGCCCTCTCTCATTCCCTCCCCCCTTCCCGAGGCAATGTACTCCATTAAGAGGTTGTATAATGATGAGCTTCCACCTGCAGTCCTTCCCATTTAACACGGGGCACTGGAGCAAGCATTGTGGCTTGCGACTCTCTCCCACTTGAGCAGACCACATACTGCGATACTGTATTTCATCACCAGCCAGACGACTGCAAGTCAGTCGCTGTAGGGTAACTTCTCCAAACCACTGTCTCTGTGGTGCAAATCAACATTGTACTCTGTTTGAGCTGGACATAACAATATCTCAAACAATGGTGTTAGTTAGGTGTTAGTGGGACTATATGTTTGTGTGGAAGGAGGGAGCATTTGGGAAACTTCTTTGAAATCATTTTTGGCATAGTTAGCCCATTTTTTTTGTATGGTTTTTAAGAGGAAAGTTCACCCAAAAATTTTATTTTTTTCATTATTTACTTATTCATGAGGGTAATAAAAAGATTCCAAAACTGTATGACTTTCTTTATTCTGTGGGAACACAAAAAAGAAATGTTCAAACGGTATTCAAATAAATAATGTTCTTTTGAACTTTCTATTCATCAAAAGAATACTGAAAAAACTGTTATTGTTTCCACAAAAATATTAAGCAATATTCAATTCAATGTTCAATATTGGTAATATTAAGAAATGTTTCTTGAGCTGCAGATAAGCATATTAAATTAATTTAAAAAGAATCATGTGCTACTGAAGAAGGTAATGGCTGTTGAAATTGAGGATTAAAGGTGCCCACGAACGTTTTTTTACAAGATGTAATATAAGTCTAAGGTGTCTCCTGAATGTGTCTGTGAAGTTTCAGCTCAAAATACCCCATAGATTTTTTTTTATTATTTTTTTTTAACTGTCTATTTTGGGGCACCATTAACTATGCACTGATTTCACTCGACGCCGCCCCTTTAAGACGCGAGCTTCCTGCCAAACGAGCTCTCAACTATATTACAGCGCATTTACAAAGTTCACACAGCTAATATAACCCTCAAATGGATCTTTACAAGATGTTCGTCATGCATGCTTTATGCATGCTTCGAATTATGTGAGTAAAGTATTTATTTTGATGTTAAAAGTTTAATTCTGAGTGAATCTCCGTGGCTAACGGCTAATCCTACACTGTTGGAGAGATTTATAAAGAATAAAGTTGTGTTTATGAATTATACAGACTGCAAGTGTTTAAAAAAAGAAAATAACGACAGTCTTGTCTCCGTGACTACAGAAAGAAACGATGGTAACTTTAACCGCATTTAACAGTACATTATCAAAATGCTAACGAAACATTTAGAAAGACAATTTACAAATATCACTAAAAATATCATGATATCATGGATCATGTCAGTTATTATTGCTCCATTTGCCATTTTTCGCTGTTGTTCTTGCTTACCTAGTCTGATGATTCGGCTGTGTGCAGATCCAGACGTTAACTGGCTGCCCTTGTGTAATGCCTTTGATAATTGTTGGGAACGTGGGCTGGCATTATGCAAATATTGGGGCGTACACCCCGACTGTTACGTAACAGTCGGTGTTATGTTGAGATTCGCCTGTTCTTCGGAGGTCGTTTAAACAAATGAGATTTATATAAGGAGGAGGAAACAATGGAGTTTGAGACTCACTGTATGTCTTTTCCATGTACTGAACTCTTGTTATTTAACTATGCCAGGGTAAATTCAATTTTTGAGTCAAGGGCACCTTTAAATGACATTTTAAAATATATTAAAATAGAAAATTTCACAATATTACCGTTTTTACTGTATTTTCTGTCAAATAAATGCATCCTTGGTATAAGTTGTATAAGAGACTTCTTTCAGTTACCGACCCCAAACTTTTGAATGGTAGTGTATGATTATGCAATGAAAACAAAATGGGGTCCAATGTAGTAGGGCTGAATTCAGGTTGATTGGGACACTTTCAAGTCATCTCAAATGCAAAAAGTGTCCCAATCACCCTGAATTCAGCCTAAATTGACCCTAAATGATAAGAAATCATTTTCAAATTACATACTTACTGCAAACTACTGTTAAGATGAATGAGAATGCTAACGGGTAGCTTTCCTTCTTAGACCTCCTCAGGTCACACTTCATATATAAATGGCTATAAAAGGCTCATGGGACAGGCTGATGCTTTGGTGCAGTCGGAAGCTGAAACGGTTGTGGGAATTCTTTCCGAACATGCCCCGTGTACGGGCCATGAAAACTAATTAATCCAGATAGTCTGGTAAATGTCACAGGCAGACATATGGAGGAACAGAGGGATTCCATGGAGCCCCGTCCTCCTCGTAAATTACCAAAGGCCGCTGAGTAAGATGCTCCAGCACTGCCCCAATGAGATAGGACTCATACATTTGATTTTCCCCCACTTAATCTAACCTAACCATCTGTGAAAGAGGGGAGATGTGGCACTCCAGCCAAATGGGCCGACTTCATAATCAGGAGGTCCTTCCAATTATTGCTTAATGTACCACGGTATTATAGTGCGCGCCATTCTGTCCAGGCAGCTTTACGTTTTCGTTTCCCCGGCATCCATATCACCGTTACAGTGAGCAAGCTCACGGTCATCCTCATTAGCCGGCTGGTTGGGTCCCAGACGATAAAACCAACGTAAAGACCTCTCTGGAAAGCCTCGGCTTCCCTCCATGCAGCGAAAATGGCTTTCTCCTGAAAACCGTGTAAATTGCGTTCGGCGTTCTGGGTGACTTCATCGTGCGACTTACTGATTTGCCATTTGAAGCAAATGGCTCAGTCATAAAGTCAAGGCAAAATTTTGAAAGCTGACAAATCTGCAAATAGGATAGTTGGGTGAGATAATTGTGGGTTCATGCGAAGTGTCAGTATTCTTTCATTGAACAATTCCTTAAAATGTGTGCTAACCTATTGCTTTATTTCTCTCTCTCTCTCTCTCTCTCTCTCTCTCGTGTAATGTATTAATATATTTAGTAGGCCTGGGTTCAAGGGTTCCGCAGTTTCTTCACTCCTCTCATATTATCCCGTACTTCAACTCTGTTGCTCTCTTCATCTCTCCTTTCTTGTGACTCCAGTGTCTTTTAAGGAGTGCAGTCATGCAAGGATCCATTAGGCAAAAACCAATTTCACACAGAACCAATTTCATAAATATTGAAAGTGAGCCCACCCTCAGACCTGCTTGAGTGGCTTTAGAGGGATATACAAAACCATCAACAACAGGCCCGGCTTTAGCACCCCTCTCCATTCACGCATTTTATTAAGCTTCACTCAACAGATTACAAAAGCTCACCCCACAACAGCAAGATGCCAAGTTTAACTGATTGGCTGCTACATTGATTTTTTTTCCACACAGAGAAAGTTTTTTGCTTATCATGACAACATTCGTTTATTAGGGTTAAAGGTTGTAAGTAAAACGAGGAAGCTCAAGATGATCTGCACATATTGTACCATAAAGCATGAGTTGGCATCTTTGAGTGTACTACAGTACCTTAAAATATTATCTACATATTGGTCGGCCATGACCCAATGAATAGCAAGGGTTGGGTGATTTAGCTAAGAAAAATGATTTGGGATGGATGGATGGACAGAGTTATTCAAAATATAGGTAAATACATAAAAAATTATACATATAATATAGCCTAATAAACATGAAAAAATTAAAACATGAATACTATTGAGACAAGGCCTTTAAATAAAATACAAAAAAAAAAAAAATTATTTGCATTTATTCCACACAGAATGTGAGGCAAGTGTGCCTTGATCATATGATATTTACTTTCAGTTCTGAGGGGGGAAAACACTTTGGAGACTTTGGAGAATTAATATTTTAAATTATATCTCAAATTAAGATGTGAAGTTCAGTGGGTGTTTGTTAAAAAGAGATGCAAAGGAACAGGGAGTCCAATGCTGTGAGAAAGGACCGAGATAACGGGAGAGGAAAAACACAGCACAGCAAAGAGAATTGAATGTGGGCTGATGTTTAACTAAAAGTCACAGAGGAGAAGTAATCAGCCTGCAAGCATCTTGTTTCCCTCTCTCTGAAAATGTCTAGCAAAATGAAAACATGCAAATGAAGGCATTACTGTATCCACGCTGGAGTTTGTAGAAACATTTCAGAACACAAGCAACATAAGGTATCAAATCCATTCTTATGTAATAGAGAAATGTGCAGGATAAGATGCACATTAGAAAACTTTGCATAATGAATACGATGGATTTAAATGATACACCTGTAGAGAGTCCATTAAAAAACATTGTCTAATAGTCTAAAATCTAAAAGTACAAGAGTTCAGGATAGCTCTGTTTCAAAACCCAGTAAGTTGTCTACAGCTTACATTGGCAGTTTCAGTCCTTAAGCCAACCAATATGGGTTTTTACAATGAAAGATACTTAATGTTTTACATTTGGTCTCCCTAGTCTTGAATATTTGATTACATCTTAGAGAAAGATATTACAACTAAGAATGAAAAAAAAAAAAACTCAATTTGAAGACACCAGCGAGGTAATTATTAGGAAACAGAGCACAGGGTTTATGTCTGGAGGCAGGGGGGTCTCGCACCTGACTGGGACTGGGAAACGGCTCTTGAGAATGTTGTAGTTCAGATATTGATTATCTGCCCTGGTCTATTAGCTGGCACATTTCATCAACGTGCCACAGTTGTAGGAAAACAGGAACAGGTGAGAAGAGGAGGAGGGAAAGTCTCATTCTGCACTCCACACCCACACTTTCATCACTTTCATTCCCTGGAGAAACAGAACAGCTCTTACTGCCAGTTTTTTTTTTTTTAATCTATAAGCACAATACATAAACAGTACACACATTCTCATGTTGATACTTGAATTTTCATCTTCTGCAAAACATTAGTTTACACAAAAATAAAAATTCTGTCCTCATTTACCAACTTACTCATTTACTCTTGTATGGATTACTTTTATGAAACTTTTCTTGTACTTTTTTTTTTTTTTTTTTGTCATTTTGGAGCCTGACAGCCATGATCACCATAAAAGACTTGTAAAGTCTCCTGAATGTCTCCGTTTGTATTCCACAAACAATAATGTAAAAGAAAAACGATAACAATTCACAAAAAGGTCTCATTACTTAACATTAATTAATGCATTAACATTAACTAACAATGAGCCATACATTTGTTACAGTTGTTTATTAAAGGGATAGTTCACCCCAAAATGAAAATGATCCCATGATTTACTCACCCTCAAGCCATCCTAGGTGTATATGACTATCTTCTCTCAGATGAACACATTAAAAAATATCCTGGCTCTTCCAAGCTTTATAATGGTAGTGAATGGGGCTCGAGATTTTGAAGCCTAAAAAAAGTCCATTCACATGGCTCCAGGGGGTTAATAAAGGCCTTCTGGAACAAAGTGATGAGTTTTTGTAAGAAAAATATCCATATTTAAAACTTTATAAACTATAATAACTGGCTTCCCTTTTCTTTAAAAAATATGTATTCGCTTCAGAAGGCATTTCTTAACCCACTGGAGTCGTGGATTACTTTTATGATGGATTGATGCACTTTTTTGGGCTTCAAAATCTCGAGCCCCATTCATTACCATTATAAAGCTTGGAAGAGCCAGGATATTTTATTGTGTTCATCTGAAAGAAGATAGTTATATACACCTAGTATGGTTTGAGGGTAAGTAAATCATGGGATTTTTTGGGGGGTGGGGGGGTTGGGGGGGTGAACTATCCCTTAAATGTTAGTTAAAGGTACACTATAACTTTTTGTTCAAAATTAACAGGATTTAATGGTCAATACATCATCTATCCTTCTTCCAAAACATGTTTTGCCTTCGCCTGATTCATTGTGGTAAGCCTATTATAAGTGCTTGTATTTTAGATCTGTCAGGATGGTGTCAAAATAGAGTCCAACCAAAAATTATTCTGACGTTTTAATATTTTTGGTGTATTTTTACTAGTGGGTGCAGGACTTTATAGTTCATTTATGTAAGTGAGGATAGCAAAATAAAGTAAACTGTGACATATTATACCCCCCAAAAAAATGAATACAGTGGACTACCAGAAATATTTATAACCAAAAATTATTCAGACACTTTGACCTGACCATGTTTTGCTTAAATGTTATCTCATATAATTAAGATAATTTTTTTTCTGACAGTTTAACTCTGAGATCTTGTCATATTTTATTACCATTTTTTTAAACTATAATGAATAAACTGTATTAATGAATGAAATGTTCAAGGTGTCTGAATAAATTCTGGTTTGACTATACATCACTCGCCTGTGCTAACTCGTCATGTCCGTTAACATAGAAAAGTTGCTCCGGCTACTTTGAAGCTTGTATGGTGGTGAAGCTTGTATTGTCACAATGAACGAGAAAAGTTGACTCGGAACACGCTAAATTTCAAACATCTGGGGAATCATCCATTTTGAACGCTGAAGTCTGCAGTTTTTGAAGTCTGCTGGCAAAAATAATAAAACGAGAATCAACATTGGCTTGGCTTTTTGCAGATGGTGAGAACTGAGGGATTTGAAATGTTGCAAAAGTTATTCGTAGATTAACGAGTTCGCTTGCCCATATAATCTTTAGGGTATTAGTTTAGCTAATTTGGCTTGCTGTCCACTGAGGAGGGGCTGATACACCCCCCAGTGAATAAATATAGGATGTGATTACATAGGGCAAGGTACCTGAAATGAAGGTGGAGTTTGGGGAGGTGGAGGGATGCTGAAACAGCTGAGACTGAAGAGAGGTAAGCAGCTGCTTATATACTCTGGCTGTTGATTGGAAGATTAGATGGGCTCGCTCCTCCCTAAATTACGTTTAGGAAATTCACTAAAATTTCAATTACACAACAGGTGAGTAAGGTATTTTATTGAACAGATAACAGAGTTCATTGTAAAGCATTTTCTTTGTGAAGGGTAATATTCATTTGCACAGTCACTCAGAGCCAAAGCACAATCAAAACAATGTTCTCCTGCAAAATGTATGCAGTGTAGAGGGTGAAAAGTTACATAGTTTACCTTTAATAAAAGCATTATATTATTGAGTTTAGCCACTACTAACAATGTAGCATTATTTTGGGTGCTTTAAATCCAAAAAGGAAGTCTCCTTTTTCAGAGCCTTGTGCATTGTTAAATTTTACTTTAAGCACACATTTGAGTTTAACTGTAGTACTGAGAGTCTTACTGCCGCTGGAATACTAATCACTTCTCGTAATTATGTCCAATTGTTTATATTTTCATAAAACAAGGGAAGTAATACTACAGGCAGTTTTGTTATTCAAAATACAGAGTGGCTCATTTTGAGTTTTTTGAGTCTTCACAGAAAATATGACAGGGAAATTGTTGAGTTACATTTCTGGTTTTCTGAGACAAGGTATGACTAATTAGGGTTTTAAATTCTTCATAAGCGACAGTAATTTTGAACAGTAATTTCAGATAAGAGCACAGAGAGAATAAGAAGTGAATTAGAAAGCGGACGAGTATGAAACCAAGCTGTGAGCGGCATCAATTTACAATAACAGACATAAATGGCTTGTCTTTGTGTGCAGCACATTGGCTCATGCAGTGATTTAAACATGCTCATATACAGCTGTTTCTTGCGTGTTTGTCTACATCAGCACCTATTGTGGGTAATAATGCACAGGATAAAATGTGAAGTTGACGTTCAATTCCCAGACTGATTGCTCATATTGAAGATGCATTATATACAGCCTGTCATCTGACAAAATATGGTTCTTTGAATGGCAATAAAATAAACGGATCATATTATTGCATTTTTACTGTATACCAGGCGAATACACTTTATGAGCATTAGATCAATGGTTCTAAACTGATCAATTGATCTGATTATATGGTTTGATGCATTGTATTATTTGCAACTAGCATTGTGTAGAAGAATGTACAGTATGTGCATATCAAATACTTGAGAACTAGACAGAGCTAACACATACATTAGAAAGGTATAATTGGACCCAGCAAATCAAATAAAAATCTTTAATAACAACTAAAGGATATCTTACCTTTTACCTATGTGTTAAATAGCAGGGGGGAAGTAGTGTGGAAACGGAATTTCCCTTCTGTGCTCTGCTGGATGCAAATCTGGCCAGATCACTACAACCGTGATGCAGAAGAGGAACTGCTTGCAATGCGGTGGCCAATTTTGTTCCAAGTATGATAGTGGCTCCTATGTAAACCAATGATAATGTTACAATTTGCTCACATTTTGCATTGTTCCATTATTGACCACCTGCTGGACCAGAGTCTACCAGTCAAAAGTTTGGAAATTCCTACTTATTCTTTATCAAATTCTGAAATGTAGAAAAAAAAATGATAAAGTCTTAAATAAGACAAATAGAAGCAATAATAATAATAAGTTTTTACAATATGCTCTAAAGAAGAATGACTATACATTTAAAAACAAAACTTGTATTTACTGTGGAACAATTTTTACATTGCTAATACATTTCACATATAATTACAAAAAAATGGCAATACAATATATTGCCAAAAGTTTTGGGACACCTGCCTTTATGTGCACATGAACTTGAATGACATCCCATTCTTAATCCATAGGGTTTAATATGGAGTTAGCCCACCCTTTGTAGCTTTGACAGCCAGTAAAACAGTTCCTCAACAACCGTCCATACCGGCGTGATGAATACGATCCTCAACTGGATGGAACTGAAATAAATACTTTGATTGTTGCGATCCTATCAGATTTATGATAGCAACCTGAATCGCAACAAAGCACTGTTCGCCAGAGGAGAACTGGCCCCCCGACTAAGCCTGGTTTCTCCCAAGGTTTTTTTCTCCATTTAACACCTATTTGCCACTTGTTTGCCACCTGATGGAGTTTGGGTTCCTTGCCGCTGCTGCCTTTGGCTTGCTTAGTTGGGGACACTTGACATTTGATATTCAACAGTATTCTTGACATTTACTCAACAGTGCTTCTGATCTGCCTGCATTGACACCATTCTTTAAGAGCTGCTGTGCAGCCAAAATGTATGTACCAGTTATCAATGTAAAGCTGCTTTGACACAATCTGCATTGTAAAAAGTGCTATTATAAATAAAGATGACTTGACTTTATAACAGCTTCAACTCTTCTGGGAAGGCTTTCCACAAGGTGTAGGAGTGAGATTATGGGAATTTTTGACCATTCTTCTAGAAGCGCATTTGCGAGGTCAGGCACTGATGTTGACGAGAAGGCCTGGCTCACAGTCTCCGCTCTAATTCATCCCAAAGGTGTTCTATCGGGTTAAGGTCAGGACTCTGTGCAGGCCAGTCAAGTTCCTCCACACCAAACTTGCTCATCCATGTCTTTATGGACCTTGCTTTGTGAACTGGTGTGCAGTCATGTTGGAACAGGGGCCATCCCCAAACTGTTCCCACAAATTTGGGAGCATGAAATTGTCCAAAATGTCTCAGTATATGCTGAAGCAAACCCATTCCATGAAGCTCTCTACGCACTGTTCTTGAACTAATCTGAAGGCCACGTGAAGTTTGGAGGTCTGAAGCTATTGACTCTGCAAGAAAGTTGGTGACTTCTGCGCACTGTGCGCCTCAGCACGCGCTGACCCCGCTCTGTGATTTTACATGGCCTACCACTTCATGGCTGAGTTGCTGTTGTTTCCAATTGCTTCCACTTTGTTATGATACCGCTAACAGTTGACCGTGAAATATTTAGTAGTGAGGAAATTTCACAAATGGAGTTACTGCACAGGTGGCAACCTATCACGGTACCACACTTGAATTCACTGAGCTCCTGAAAGCGACCCATTCCTTCATAAATGTTTGTAGAAGCAGTCTGCATGCCTAGGTGCTTGATTTTATACACCTGTGGCCATGGAAGTGATTGGAACACCTGAATTCAATGATTTGGAGCAGTGTCCCAATACTTTTGGCAATATAGTGTATGTTAAATTAAACATGAAATTATAATGTGCTGTAGTGCATTGTGTTTTCATAAATTGTAACCAAAGATATAAAAAGACTTATTTGCAGATTGCTTGTTATGTCTGAAATCTTAGTTTGTCGTGTTTTACAAATTATAATGCAATAAAGGTGCAACCATGAATAGATAAGTATTAAAATGTATTATAAATGTGGTTACAATTATCCCTCAAAAAGGATTCTAGCTGTTTACTCAGTTTATTTAAATAAAATAAGCTGAAACAACACAAATCTTTAGTTTTTTACTTATTTGAAATTTGCACTTAATTACGTTAAATGAAAAGACATTTGTAAAATGTTAACTATTTGTGTTGGGACTACATGAATCATTTCTGTTGCATTTAATGAAACTGGGCAGTGGATTTCAAGTTTCAATGTTGAAATTAAGTGCAGTTTAATGTGTTTTTAGTAAAGGGAAAGTCTTGTTAGTGTTTAATGTTCAGTTATCCTGGACAGTTAAAAGAGTTTCTATGTTAAAATGTTTGTGGTTTTCACTGTGCTGAAGAATAGAGCTTGTTGTTAGGTTGTGGGTGGCGAAATTAAATTATTGTGCATGTTGTTTTATTCATTGAGCCATAGCTTTGCTGTATGATAGGTAGTGATAGGTAACTTTTTGTTCATTATATTCACATGCTATAGCTATAAAAAGTTATGTATGAACATGTTCCAGGTATATTTATTGTAACTTGAAGTAAGATTAGTTGACTACAGTGCTGCTCTTCTTCATATGCAGAGTAAGCCACATGCGTACCATCTATGAGCAAAATTTATTTGAGTGTACAGTGTATGCAAAATGTTCTAAAGAAGAATAAGTATGCATTTAGACATCAAAAGGTGTAGAAAAATGGGGTAGGGTGGGGGTGGGGGGATGATACCCTATTATTGGAGATCAAGCCCAAGCATATTAATGGCCTGGGGTTCTTTCAGTGTAATGACAACCATCATGGTAATGTCATGAGTTTAACATGGAAGACATATTCTGTAATTTCCCTAAAGAAATTTGACATCTCCCTTCCATGACATCTCTTCCATCCGACATAAAGTAATCCAGAAACATAATGGCTGATGAATCGGATGGCACTTAAAAACACCCATCATTTATCTGTTAACCTCTCTTGAAGATACCAGCACACACACCTCACAAGACAGCACGCATCCCTGCCCCATGGATAATTCATTAGCACAGCATGAGAAACCAATGTCAATTAGCAGGCCGTTTTTTTCTTTCTTCAGCACACAGCATGCCTCCTTCAGCCCAGGCAGGTGCCGTGCATTATTCAGTATGGCTGAGTCTGCACACTCGATCAGCACAGGGACGGAGATGACTGCAGCTGTCCGGCCTCCTCTGAGATCCTTTGAGAGACGGCTGAAGGTTAGATCACCATTGTCACGACACTTATCTTAATGAGCTTCAGCTCAATTTGTTCTCACCTGCGGCGAGGCAGCGAAAGTAGAATCACGAGTTTCACTCATCCGTACTAAAAGAGGGTTAAAAATGTCAAAAAAAGATGCAATTACAGTCATCTGGGTTTCTTTTTTTTGCAGTGCTAAACCACTGATTTCAGGCCATTTATCTTCAGAAAGCTCATGGACAAAGCAGGACCCCTTTAACCTCAAGGACCATACTCCTACACTAATTATTTTATGTTATTGAGGAGAGTGCACTATATGAGAGTACCAAAATCTGATATAACACTCATTTTTGAAGTATATATCATAATATACTGTAGATAGTTTTTGTTGAATATTTGATACAAAAAAGTTTGATAACTCTTTATTTTACTGTGTCCTTAAACGTTACATGTAGTTACTATAGTAATAACTATTAATTATGCATTTGTAACCCCTCCTGTTCACACCGCCTGCTCAAACCCGGGTCCTCCAACATGGGAGTCAGGCTCTCTAACAAGGAGGCTAAAGACCACAGTCTCTAACGTCAGTCGCCAGAGAGCCTCTTGAGATCAGGGGAGTGAGGATTACACGCACAGCTCTTACCAGCCTACATCCGTTACACTAACCTTACAACAAACCTAATCCTACCCATAAACCTATAGTAAGTACATGTAGTTTCACAAGTTCACACTTACAAATAAGTCAGATAAATTAATAGGTAAACGTATTTGGCGTACTGTCCGGGGAGAGGGCCCGAACGCAAAGTAACCCAGAGAGTGTGAGGAGACGGGGTGGTGGAGGGATTCTGGAAACTGTCGAGGATCCTTAGGTGAGTTTGACTGTGATTATATATAGGCCTGAACTCATGCCGATTGGGTAGATGCTGATTACAGATTGTTGACAGCTGGTTGAGATGACGTAATGATTGTGTAGCTTATTTGACTTGTTACTCCCGAACTTCGTTAATAAAACATAATTAATTAATATTACTCAGTACTTAAATGTATAATTACACTTAACAAGGACACCTTAAAATAAAGTGTAACCAAAAGATTTATATATATTGTGTCTTGGCAATTGCTACTTTCCAAATGATTGTTACTTCATGTCAGTTGATTCTTAATTGAACTTAATTCTATTTTATTTGACACTGTCAGAACTTTATTGAAACTTCACAATTGACCCTTCGCCGGGAGTTTGATTGACAAGCGATCTAACCAATCATAACGCAGAATCCGCCATTTTGTCCAACAAAGCAGTTAGGAGTTAGAAGATTAACCTTGGTGGACTTGAACTTGAAAAATGGTGTTTACTGATGTCTTTCTGCATTTGAAACAACATTCCTTCTCATGTTCATTCATGTTTATTTGATGCTATAAATTAACTAGTAAGAAGAGATGATCGGATACAGCAATCTGTCACGACACATATAAGAGCCACAAAACGTTTTTTATTGTTCGAATTTCTTAAAAAATTTCAGTTTGAAAGCTGGGACTTTGTTTAATATCATAAGTAACGTGCTCTGTCTTGTCTGTCAACATGTTGTCATTGTCCTCTTTGCTCAGTGATGTATTTTTCACTCTTTGTGGCATGACAGCACCATGGCCTGTCGGACAAAGCAACAGTAACTAAGGGGGTCGGGTCTTTGCGAAGGGTCAATTCCTCACAATTATCTCAGTTTTGTGGAACAGTTGTTTTTGGTGCACAAAGGGATCTAGGTTCAAATCCTGTCCTAATATGTGGCTTTTATTTACAGTAAAGCAAGAAAAAATTGTAACTGAACTTTGCTGCTGTAGTGATCATCATGCATTTTTGTTCAGTGGAAATGACTAAATTGGACTTAAAGTTAGATGTGAAAGTGTGATATGATTAAAATGTGCTTAAAGTGCAAAGAGCTCTGTTTACCTTAATTTTAAAGAGTTTAAAGGGGTCTTGTTGTGTTCTTTAAGCAAATCAATTAATAATTGTTATAATTAACATTTTAATAATATAATAATACATTTTATTCAGGGGTTTTGATTATGTACATATGTGGTTGATCCAAAATGGTCAATATTCATATTCATGCATTTTATTCATATTTATGTTAATCATTTATGGCTTATAATTGATCAATTTTACTTTTGATTTCATATATTTATATACTCCTACTTTATATATATATATATATATTCATATTTATATATTATATCATATTTTCAAGTATTTACACTTTATTGTACCGATATGGTCATTATTATTTTGTATTTTAAGAGTATGTATGCTTGTTATATTCAATTGTTCTTCAAGTGTTCCAGTGTGACAGGTCATGTGGTTAGATATTGGATGCCTGCCAAGTACTGCAGAAGCGATGGTGTTTTGCTTTCGGAATAAGTTGCTGATTTGAACTTAATATGTCTGTTATTATTTCTACTGACATGTAATAACGTAAGATCTGCAAAATTCCCTTTCGGGGGTTAAAACATTCCCTATTTCTATTTTTATCTATTTTGACATTTGACCAGTCTATGACATAATGGGTAAGTTCATCTGACCTTTTCTGATTATTGAAAACAAGGTTTGAGTAAATTTCCCTATTCTGATGGTATATAAAAATGGACTGAGTCGTTGATAGGGAAGCTTTTTCTCCTTTGCTTTTTCCTTTGCTTTCCTATGCTCTTCTGCTTCATCTCTCCTATCTTAAATATTGTTCTTACTTCCTGTATACTCTGATCTTCATCTATTAGATACAGTACTCTGGATTTTACATTACTCTAAATTTTATTAATAACTATTAATTACTTCTTTCTGATTGTTATTTTACCTTTTGGTTTTATGAAATATTTTCATTATCGATTAAAGTTTGCGTGTGAGGCTAAATTTAATTGAAAAAAAAAAACAGCCTGGATCTAATTTCCTCAAGTTTTTGCATCAATATGCCATTGATAAATAAATTATATATATATTATATATATACACACACTGATCAGGCATAACATTATGACCACTGACAGGTGAAGTGATAAACACAGATTATGGATATATTAGGCAGCAAGTGAGCATTTTGTCCTCAAAGTTGATGTGTTAGAAGCAGGAAAAATGGGCAAGCATAAGGATTTGAGTGAGTTTGACAAGGGCCAAATTTTGATGGCTAGACGACTGGGTCAGAGCGTCTCCAAAACTGCAGCTCTTGTGGGGTGTTCCCTGTCTGCAGTGGTCAGTATCTATCAAAAGTGGTCCAAGGAAGGAACAGTGGTGAACCGATGACAGGGTCATGGTCGGCCAAGGCTCACTGATGCACATGGGTAGTGAAGGCTGGCCTGTGTTGTCCGATCCAACAGACGAGCTACTGTAGCTCAAATTGCTCAAGAAGTTAATGCTGGTTCTGCCGAAAGCACCAACAATGGACATGTGAGCATCAGAACTGGACCACGGAGCAATGGAAGAAGGTGGCCTGGTCTGATGAGTCACATTTTCTTTTACATCACATGGATGGTGTGTGTGTGTGTGTATAAGAGAGAGAGAGAGAAATATGCAGTATATAAATATATCTAAATATAATAGGTTGTCAAGAAAAAGAAAAAATGGAAAGCCACAAAATGACTCAATGAATGTGAAGTGACATGACTTCACAGATTAAATGGAAATATCACAGTTACGTGGCCCATGTATGATACAAATTACCTAAACTGCAGTGTCCAAAGAATGTCAAATGGAGATGAAAAATGTATTCCTTGCCTCTGGCATATGCAGATGAATGGCAGTGCAATCTCCAACCTGAGGCGAAGTCTACATCTCCATGTGCAACTAGACCACATTTAATCACATACACACACACACGCACACACATATAAGCCTCTTAATCTCCGGCTTTTCACAGCAATATCTTGGGGCTGTATTGATAGCCATACTAATACATTTTACATGATGTCTTTCATTCTTTCTGAACCTAAAGAGACATAAAGGTAGGGGGAATGCACTCTCTACCTCAATAAAGAGTTTTAGGTTACATGTACCACGGTACAGTGGGATCCGCATCAATCTAATATAATTCTAATCAATGTTACTCTGCATTTTATAATATAATATTCTGCTGACCCTCAGAGGGTTAGAACTGATTCCATTCCCTTAAAAGTACACCACTCTCCTGATGGCCTTGTGTAAGTTTCTTATACAGTAATCTCTACCCTATCAAATTTCAACATTTAATTTTCCTGGCTAAATTCAATCAAACGTTCAGCCTTGTGTGACTAGCTAATCATGACCCCTGGAAGCTTGGCATACAGCGTTCTAATCTCGGAGGTCCTCACCGAGAGGCAGCACTAAAACTCATTCATGTATAATTAAAAGTTCTCACAGCAAACGGAATATCAAGGCACATCGGAATCCTCCGAGAGGTTTCGTATGGCGGGGAAAATATCACGCGCGCCTTAATGTCTTGGTAATTATGTTCGGCAGCTTTTCTCGCCTCTGTTATCCCTCTTTCGCTTTTCATTTTCAAGTGGTAATAATATGAAGAGGGTTAAGGATCCATTTTGACACTGTTGTCAGCAACGATGTACCAAGTGCCCCTCAGGGTCCACAAGTCACTGCTCTGTACGCCCATTATGTGACAGTTTAGCTGCTGCGCAACAGCCAGAAGCGGTATATTTATGTGGGCAAAAAAGCATCTTATTTTTGTGACCTATAGGCCTAGAAGAAAAATAAGTAGGCCTAGGCTACACAGTATTTAGTGTAGTCTTGCGCAGCTAGATTATTCTATAGCATATTTTTAAAACTAATAAAGTAATAGCTTTGCCCCGAGTCTCTCAACGTGAGAGACGCTTATTAGCATACTATCCTCTCGTGGGCTCTTTTTATAGACAAATTCTGGCTAATTCAGGGAGTTTTTGTAGGATGTACTGAAATTGGATAGGCCCATTAGGATAGGCCCATCTGAAATAGTTTAAGTTCAACTTGTTTTTGAGGCTGTAGACTATCCCTCATGGTGCTCTAACGACAACACCGTCCTTAGTCTTAATGGATGTAGACAGGTCTCTGAAAAAAGGATGCTATCGGTGCAGTCCTGCCATCTCTAAAGAACTTAATCAAAGCCCCTGACTAAAACAAATTAACCTCCATTTGCTTAAAGAACACAGCAAGACCCCTTCAAACTCTTTACAAGGTAAACAGAGCGCTTTGCACTTTAGTCGAATTTGGATCGTTTGATTCTTTGGAGAATTAACTGAAGTTGGTGTGTGGCTGCTCTGTTCTCTAACCCAGAGCACATTAGAAAATTGCCTGAGGCAGTTCTGGAGCCAGTCTAAACCTGCACTAATGACTGAACAGGAAATGCACTGCCTGTTCCCTTACTGTTCTGATCATTCATGACACAAGTCAATCATACAGACAGTTTCATACGCAAAATGAAGGTAACACTTTACAATAAGCTTCAATTTGTTAACTTTGAACGCATTCATTGATGCAACCAAAAATGAGCATTCAGCATTCCAAACCTGCATGGCTTTCTATCTTCT
Organism: Chanodichthys erythropterus; assembly: GCF_024489055.1. Lineage (NCBI taxonomy): Eukaryota > Metazoa > Chordata > Actinopteri > Cypriniformes > Xenocyprididae > Chanodichthys > Chanodichthys erythropterus. The sequence continues at coordinate 23,041,640 of NC_090234.1, forward strand.
GTGGAACACAAAAGAAGATATTTTGAAAAATGTGGAAAAACACCGAACTATGTTTTTAATTAAAAAAAAACAACTATTGTTCATTGTTGATTCATAGTGCATTGTTCAATTTTCTACTAAAGTTAATTTATACAATTTGAAACATTAAAACTAAGAATTAACCAATATTGATAAATGCTGTAAATGTATTGTTTATTGTTATATTATATATCATATTGCACTAACTAATGTTAAATTATACAAAGTTATTGAAAATTGTTATTGTAATGTACAAGTAGGAAAACAACCACTAGTTGATTATTATAAGTAGTAAGCCTAATATCAGGATGTTGTTGCATATAAAATTTAATTGATTTATTTGGCATACAGCTGCTTCAACTGACTGGATTTCAGCACTGAGAAGCAGTTTTATAATGAAAATGATATTTTGCAGAATTGGAAAAGCCATCATTCTCATGATCTTACAAATTCACTGATTTAATTTTCTTCTTCATTTAACACATTTTACCATTTTTAAATACATCCCATGCTACAATTCTGCAAAAATTTCCCTCAAAATCAGTACAGAAAAAATAATAATAATAATAATCAAAAACAACAAAATAGAGATTCCGCCTAGGCCTGATAATGGACAAACAGAAATAAAACCTGTTCACACTGCTTTATGTTTAGACTGCACACAACATGCATTAGGCTGTTTGTTTCATCAATATATCCCACAACACGATAAAATAATTCCAGCTTTCCATCCATTTGTGCAGATGTACAGCACAGAGCTAGTTTGATCCAACAGCTGCAAAATAGCATCAGGGTCAAAATGGGCATATTCAGCATAATGCCTTAACATGCCCTGCTGTAAATGAATGGCCATTAGCCAATATGAAATGGCTTAAATATGAACTCTATTGCTGCCACATTGGTGCCCCCTCATCTGGCTGGCATAAGGTGCCATCTGCCTGCTGGTGTTTCAAATGCCTATGTGCCAGATCCGTGATTCCCGCTGATCTAATGAACTGAAAGATTCAATCTGTAACTGCTTAAATTGAGACTCTTGAACTATAGGAATGTGCATTTAAGTGAATGAATAGTTCACCCAACAAATAAAAATGTATATTTACTCAACAAGTCGATATAAACAGTTTTTTTTTTGTGTGTGTGAAACACAAAAGGAGAAATTTTGAAGAATCTTCACAATTCTCATTTTGAGAGGAACTGTCTGTTTGTGTGATGTGTGCTAATAATCTAAAAATATATATATATATATATATTACTCTGGTCAAAAAAAATTCCACACTTTTCTGCTGTTTTTCCCCAAACTCAACATTTCTGTTTGGTTTCTCCCTTTCTGCAATCTCTCTTTGTTATGAATTGTGACATGTATCGTACTTTGCTCCCACACAATCGCAGATGTGTTGGATTTTAATTGTGGCATCAATATCTAGACCACAAGATAATGTGCAACAATCTAGTGGGCTGTTTGGTCATAATATTAGCTTTTTCCAATTAGCACCGAGTTTAAGTTATGTTTAAGTGATAAACATAATGCGTGTGCCGGAGTAATGGCCAAATGCTTGATATTCCTATTACTGGCAGACTAATAAAGCTGAATGAGGATCACCCAAGAAGCTTTAAAATGTTTCACTCATGAATGACATTAGTTTGAAGCTAGAGCAAATGAATAAATAACATTCCATTGATTAACAAGCTGCTATAAATGTATTACTTACAAATCCATTCATTTATCATATGAACCCAGTATCTTCTGTTTGTGATTTAGATGAAACACTTCAAATTAAAGCACAAAATAAAAGGCTATGAAATGGTGCATGAATATTTTGGGTCTTTTATTGGATACTTCATCTCACTAAACATGTTAATTATAGATGACCTGTTCTTGAAGATCTGCTCTAGCGTAAAATAACTTTCTGCGATGTTTGTTAATATTTACAGAGGAATGAAGTCTAGATGTTTCCTCCACTCTCACTCTGGTAAGACAGGGACAAACATGGACACATTCAGAGAAATCATTTTCTTTTTGTGTAATCACACGCATATCTGCTATTGTGTGCTGAGAGCAGCAGTTTCTCGCTCTTTGGTACATTGAACAGACAGTGCTGACTGTTAAGAACAGCCAGCAAGCTTCGAGTTGGTCTCAACCCACTCACGTGCCACATTCAGCACACTAGATTTTTGGATATAAGCAGTATGGTTATGGTTAGGGATAGCTAGCTTGTCTTGGTCTGTTTTTACCTTAAAGGAAGGTAGACGGTTTCAAGAGAAGAGGACAAACACTGATAAATACTTGTAATTGTGCCAATAACTGTAGCAGGGCTCAACAATAAGGATCGATCAGTAATGTTTTCCAGCAAAAGTGTGTTGGTATGAATTTATTTATTTATTATTAAATATTTTTTTATTTAAATATATTTAAACATATACTTATTTATAGCAGGCAGCATTACTTCAGTCTTCAGTGTCAAAAAAAGCCACAAAAATATTTTCAACATTAATAAGAAGAAATGTTTAAGGACCAAATCAGCATATTAGAATGATTTCTGAAGGATCATGTGACACTGAACACTGGAAGCTGAAAATAATTCAGCTTTGCCATCAAAGGAATAAATTACTATTATTATTTTAAATTACTAATTATTATCTTAAAATAAATATTACTAAAACACAATATTACTGTTTTCACTGTATCTTTCACATACATTAAAAACCAGTAGACCGGTAGTAAAATAAAATAAAATAAAATAAAATAAAATAAAATAAATAAAATAAAATAAAATAAAATAAAATAAAAAATAATTATAGAAATATAAAAAAAAAGAAGTGTGGCCAGTGTTCTGACTGGGCCAGCAAAAAAAAAGCTTACTGTTGAGCCCTGTCTAGTTAGATTCATGTTTGTTAAAATACTTGTAACTGTTCGACTGGCCCCCCCGGTGGATGGACAACACCTCCTCAACTAACTTTTAGAGTTCTGAGTTTCCTGTTTTAGAGGTTACAGGTTAACCATGCTGCAGAGCTCTCCGACAGTCTGGGTTCACGTTGGCGGTAGTGGAACAGGCTGGTGGCGTCCAAGTCACTGGAATACCTAATGGCTTCTGCAAACAGCTTTACTACCTGTAGAAAAGGGAAACAGGCATATAATACTAGAACCAAAATGATTTGTGATACATTCAAAAAACAAGGCTGACCTGGAAGTTTGTAATAAGAGGTACTCCGTAATCCACCGCCATTCTCCGGATCTGGAAGTTGTCCTTGAGAAACTTGGTGTTGTTATTCGGTAAGTTGACCACTAGGTCAATGTGTCCTTCACTGATAAGTCTATTCAGAGAATAATGCAAAGAGTGATACATTATAAACCTTTTACAATGTTCAAAAGGTATACTTGAGATCCCCATGAGATAACCGGTTCAATGTAAAATGAACCAGTTTTTATAACGCTACTGATATAACTAGATTCTCTTGTAAGTATGCATGATAAATTAAGCATTTTTCAAAAGTGCTATTCATTAGTTAGGGTATATGCCTTAATTCAAGTATCAAAAATGTGAATTAAATATTCAAACCAGACACCAAGCCTTAAATTGTGAACCCAAGTCTCATATAATATTTGAAGCTGCGTTAAAAGCTCCCTCTGATTAGTTATAAATGTGATTAGCTAAATCTGTGATCTGACTTTAGTAAACATCTCTAACTAAACCAAAATGGTAGAGGCCTTTTATTGCAACCCTTGAGGGCAGACGGCAGACATACTTGAAGTATCTGAGTATGCAGTGTCTGAGGGTGTTTTGCTACGACAGCCATGCACCAGAGCAGAATGCTAACATAAGTGAAACAAAGATGCCTGCGGGCCTAAAAAGTGACTGGATCTTCTGTTGACAGTCTTGGCTTGGCTTGGGTCCCACAACAGCAGATCAGTTACTGTCACAGCTAAGTGCTTCCGCCAAAGAAAGCCAACAATCATTTTCATTATTGTGCAACACCACTGTAACTCAAAGTGGTAAAGCTATTAACCTAAACATGTTATTCAGCAGCATGACTGACTGTTTTCTAGTCTAATTGAATTAATGATATTAATTATATTATAAAATTATAGTATATTAATTATATTATATAATAATGTTGATTTTTATTTCAAATTAAGTGTTCTTTTGAATTTTCTATTAATCAAAGAATCCTGAAAAAATGGATCACTGTTTCCACAAATATATTATTTTTTACCATACTGTTCTATTGTTTCAACATTGATAATAATAAGAAATGTTTCTTGAGAAAATTAGCATATTAGAATGATTTTTGAAGGATCATGTAACACTGAAGACTAGAGTAATGATGCTGAAAATTCAGCTTTGCAGCACATAAATAAATTACATTTTAAAATAGTTATTTTAAATAGATTTCACTGTATTTTTGATCAAATAAATGCAGCCATAGTGAGCATAAATGACTACTTACTTTTGAACAGTACATGTATTAGCCATTAAAGTAACATATTTTCTGTCCTTAAAGGAGCTTTAAGTGTGAAAAAATATGACATTGAATCGCAATAAATAAAAATAATAATTTATTTATATAGGAGTATCAATACATTTTTAATATATTTTATTCAAATGTTTAATATATTTATAGTGCTAATAAAAATACAGTGAAAAAAAAAAGTCAAAAGTACACACCTGCTGATGCTTGGTAAGGGTGTGTTATTGGTTTCATGTCTCGGCCAGGCAACGGGGATTGTTGGAACATCATTAGCATTAAGCCAAGTTGACGTACCCTCTGTGGCGTAAAGCTAAAAACAGGACAAAAGAAGCAGGTTTGTTCTTTATCCATGCGAGATGTAATTCAGCAAAGAAAAAGACTACTAAAGCATGTCAACGGCTATTTTATTGCTTAACGTCAGTAAAACCAACTGTACATCGAACCCTACAAAGGAAGTGGATGGAAATTTCTCACCTTGAAGCCCTCCTCATGAAGCTGATGAGCAGTGGACAGGAAGTTAGGCCTGAAAGAATGCTAGAGACAAATAAATAAATAAGAAAGCAGGAAGAAAAAGATAGCTGGACAGAAAAAAAAGATCAAAGCCAAAAGGTCAGGCAGTCTGTGTGGATGGACACAGAGCAGGAGACTATTTCTAGAAGAAAAGTCTTCCTCTAAGCACTTCCAGATCAATAGCACAGCTCTATGTTCACGGAGACTTAACCATGGGCTGGTAATCAGGCTTTACAAAGCACGTCAGATCTGCAGTCCCCAGGTACGGCCATCAGGCAGGTTGCGTCTACAGAATCCGGAGGTTTGTTTCGAATGGGAATTTCACGCTCTCATTCATACCCGAGACTCCATTAGAACACAATGCTGTCTGAGCATCGTCAATGACCCTGACAAGATATTTGATTTCCACGCTGAGAGTGGGCATGAATCGTAAACATCTGAGAGAGAACAGGAGGAAATGAAAGAAGGCATGCCGATGAGGATATTACATCAAAACATAAAACAAAGCCTCTGAATTCTAGTGTCATAGTCGAGGCTTATAAGGATGTGTGAACATCACACAGTTACACCCACGGAAAAAGAACCACAAAAAACATTTTGCCTATAGAAAACCATTTGAGGATTCAGATCATAACTATTAAGTGCTTTGTGTTTAAAGCATTTAGGAATTTCTCTATAAAGCCTGTTTAATACATCTTGTGCCTGCAGAACGAGGTTGTGTTGCACTAGCCGAATTTGGCAAGATATTTCACTCTGATTCTCGGTCACGTGCAACTGGCTGAAATTAAAACAGGAGTACTGCAAGAACATAAAACACTGTAACAGGGTGATTCAAGGTGCATTTCATGTGAATATATGTGACTGCAGAGAATATATGTGATTGTGTATTTGCCCATTCAGGACTGTTAAATGTGCAGCTTCAGGGAGATTTACATGCAATTCGTTCAAACTATTCTGTACCCGCTTTCTTATTTTAGTAGTCATTTATGGATAATCAATGTTTGTGATATGTGGCTTCACATTTGAAAAAGTCTGGATCAGATCCGAGCAGAACTTATGTGAATATACACATAATACACTTTCAGGCTGACTGTGTTTATTTAGGCCTGTCATGATGAATGATTAATCATCTGATCATGGTTATTTGATCTAATCGTAATTATCTGCTATTTATTTGAGACAATAATTGTGCAGTTTAAATTTCAATCACATTTTGCCATCCAAAATTTAAGGGCTTGAAGAAATGCCATCAAATGCACAATATAATGTCTCCTTTTCCGTTGTGTTATGGAGAAGCAGGGAGTCATAATCTAGCAGGGTTTAAAGATTAAATATTATTATAGTACTAAAGTATAGTACAATTGGAAAGTACTTAAAAATAGTCAAAGGTCTTCCTCTATAGGAAATTAAGGCTTGTGAGTCAGACTGCATTGTTATATTATATTATATTATATTATATTATATTATATTATATTATATTATATTATATTATATTATGCACAAGTCATATTGACCATTTTTATGATACTTTTATGTTTTTTTTGTTGTTGTTGTTGTTGTCATTTTTATAGCTTGACAAACCTACTCCCCATTCACTTCCATTGTATAGAAGAACCAGAAAAATTTTTGTTCCACAGAAGAAAGAAAATCTTGTAATGACACAAGAGTAAAAAAACTAACAGAATTTATATTTTTCCATGCTAACTTTTAAGCTCATAAATGCTCTCTAAATATTTCCAGGAATTGTTTTCCTACTTGAAAACTTCATATTATGGCTTTTATCATTTTATGAGTAAATAACAACCTGCAAATAACAAACTACTCTGATCAAAACAAGCCATAAATGTTGATGTACTATTGTCTAAATCTGAGAGGATGTAATTCAGACAGTCTTTTGAGATTCATCCCTTAAGAAAAGAAAAAAAAAATGTGCTCCTTTACTTGTATCCCAATGAGAATCCCCTTCTGAGGAAGCTTGAATCCTGTAGAGAGCATGGCCTTCAGGAAGGCAGAATAGATGTTTGGTCCAAAGCAAGCCACCTGCAGAGAGCAAAAGAAAATGCTGAAAAACAAGAGCAAAAAAGAAATATCTTGATCTTTAAGATCATGAGCAAATCTGCAAATTTTCATTGCAGCATACGGAAACTCCTGGATAAATTATTCATTTATCTCCATCAGTACAATATCCAAAGCCAAAGTGAGATAAATCAAACATATTAAAGATGTTGCTAAATGAAGGTAGACTGGCGTGATATTAAAATTATGAAAAAGAAAAAGAAAAAACCGGGACAGAATGGGGCCATCATAAAATCTGGGGTGTAGATATTATACTTCCTGTTCTAAAGCTGAAAATCAGTGCTGCGCGATAAAAACGCTCCTCCTGCTTCATTGTCCTCCAGGCTGGTTTCTATGGTTTTCCCGTTGCCAGGGAGAGCAGGTAGAGCTGAATTTGAAGGCAGGACAGAAAAACTATATGTAGGTGTTCACGAGCGCATCCGAACTAATAGGGCTACAAGTGGACAATATGTAAATGTTTATCCCTGATGGAGGGGCTGTTTCCCAGATAACTGTGATGAAAACATGAGCTGGAGCCTCTTCAAATTTTCTGACAGATGTAACAGTAATCAATGTGTCTAAAGCAGCTCCATACCTCTCCAGTGGAGGCCATCTCACAACGAAGAACGGGGTCAGCTTCTCTCAACCGAGGCCAGGAAAACATGGGAGCCTAGCAAAAAGTATAAAAATATTCCATTTCAAGTAGTCTTTCAAAACAGCTTTTTTGGCTAATGCATCAATAGTACTGCTGAAGCATCAATAGTACTTTAATATAACTCACAGATAATATAACACAGGATAAACTCCACATTGCATTAACAAGACCGACAATGACCACTGAAAACACAGGAACATATATACAAATATATAAACAGAATGACAAATTATATTAGTTACCATGATGACAAACGAGTAGCGGGAACTGAACAAAGGAAAACAGTAACCAATGAATACTAACTAAAATCCATGAAAGTGAAACTAAGATGACAAAGACAGACTATGTGTGACAACTGTACCGTTCAAAAGATTCAAAATGTTTTTGAAAAACGTCTTTAAATGCACACCAAGGCTGCATTTATTCAATCAAAAATACCGAAAAAACTGTAATTTGCTGAAATATTACAATTTAAAGTAAGTATTTTCTATTTAAATGTCTTAAAATGTAATTTATTCCTGTGATGGCAAAGCTGAATTTACTTCAGTCATAAGTGTCATATGATCCTTAAGGAAATCATTCTAATATGCTGATGTGCTGCTCAAGAAACATTTCGTATAATTATCAATACTAAAAACAGTTGTGCTGCACAATTTTTTGTGAACAGAAAGTTCAAAAGAATAGCACTTGTTTAAAAAGGAGTCTCTCGTAACGTTAAAATGTCTTTACTGTAACTTCTGTACTATTTAACACATTATATATATATATATATATATATATATAATATATATGAGAGAGAGATAATTATATAGAATTATATATGTAAATATAATCATTTTGGCAAATAAATTGTACAATTTGCTGTACAAAATGCCTTAAAAAAAACCTTAACCCTTATTTTACACAATTGTTACTCAAAATTCACTAAAAACATTGAAAACTGTTGGCATATATTATGTTAGTCTGTTTATATATTATATTTCTCTATTACATTTAAGCATCTAGCATATAGACCTGCAAGAGAAACAATTGCAATTTAGGAGACAGAGTAGGCATCCATTTATTTAGAAAAGCTATCTGATACAAATGCTGTTTACTTCCTGACACGTATCTGTGAAGCATTTATTGCTCAGTGTTTATCACGAATCCTGGGAACAAGAAAGCGAGAAAATGTATACGAGCCTAATGAAAGTCTAATGTATCCATTTTTAATATAGGGTTAATGGTTTCAAGAGCATTTGACATGTTAGGTTGATTCTCACCAATCAAATGAGATTATAAGAGAATTTCTCGACTGAGAGTGTATGAGAAAACGGGAAACCTGCTACACCACTGCCACCCACAGGCCAAAACATAAGCAGACCTGAATCATTCACACAGGCGACATTCAAAAAACATCTGAAGAAGAGACATAACAAACTCAAAGGACACAATGAAAAGACTTCAACAGAAAAGATAACTTAAACTGTTAGTTCACCCAAAAATGAAAATTCTGTCATTTATTACTTATCCTCATGTCGTTTCACACCCGAAAGACCTTTGTTAATCTTTGGAACACAAATTAATATATTTTTGTTTAAATCCGATGGCTCCGTGAGGCCTCCATAGGGAGCAATGTCACTTCCTCTGTCAAGATCCATAAAGGTACTAAAAACATATTTAAGTCAGTGGATGTGAGTACAGTGGCTCAATATTAATATTATAAAGCGACGAGAATATTTTTAGTGCGGCAAAAAAACAAAATAACGACTTATTTGGTGTTGGCCGATTTCAAAACACTGCTTCAGGAAGATTCGGAGCATAAATGAATCAGTGTATAGAATCATGAATCGGATCGCGGGTCAAACCGCCAAACTGCTGAAATCACGTGACTTTGGCGCTCCGAAATGCAGATTAAACACACAGATTCAGAATGCTCCGATGCTTCCTCAAGCAGTGTTTTGAAATCGGCAATCACTAAATAAGTCGTTATTTTGTTATTTTTGGCGCTCTAAAAATATTTTAGTCGCTTTATAATATTAATATTGAGCCACTGTACTCACATGAACTGATTTAAATATGTTTTTAGTAACTTACCTTTTTGGATCTTGACAGAGGAAGTGACATTGCTCCCTATGGAGGCCTCACAGAGCCATCGGATTTAAACAAAAATATATTAATTTGTGTTCTGAAGATTAACGAAGGTCTTACGGGTGTGAAACGACATGAGGGTGAGTAATAAATGACAGAATTTTCATTTTTGGGTGAACTAACCCTTTAAGCAGATTCATTAGCCGCTATAGGTAAACAACTAGAAAAATAACAAGTGCAGTACACAGTAAAACTGTTTGTTTGTATTTAAGACAATACATTAAAATATGCGATAAAAAACAGTTTGCAATTATTAATTGTACAGCTAAAAATAACTGGAAGTGAAGAGAACATGATGAGACTGCTAAATCTGAATGTTTTGGACTAGACCAACAGGGGAGCAGGTTTGACTTCTATTCAAGCAGTTTTCAAGTGACGGGGTGAGCTGATTGCCTGTGAGAAGTGACATCCTTATCTCTCCAATTAAAGGCCGACAGCTCCCATTACCTGCACAGGGGACACGGGACAGATTAACACGCCACCTCGGCCTGCACTGCAGTTTGCCACCAGGGGGAACTCCTCCTTGAAGCCATCTAATCAGCCCTGGATAAGCCAGCCTCACTTACGCATGTAAATGCAAGAGGAAGCCACACTGGCGGGAATAAACAAGCAGCTTTGATTCATTCTGTTACTGATGCATTGTTGGCTTTCAATGTGGCAGGAATCCCAGTGGAACCTCGGCCAGGCTGAACTGTGGAGGTGAAGGACACTACTAGTTCTATTACTACTACTACTCCAAACCGGGCACCGTTTCAGAGACAGTTCATGGTGATAGCAGATATATTATTTACAACTGAACTCCCAGAGGATTCACTCTACCCTGTGAGGAGAATCTCAGAACATCTTGGGTGAAGTAGCAAAGAGTGGTCTTTCCTATTACCAAGTTATAGAGCTTCCTTTAAAGGCCGGTGGTTGGCATGGGAACCAGGCCTTCCTGATCCCAACGGGTCACTGCATACATAAGCCAGCCTCCTGTGCAGGTAATGGGATGAAAATATTGTATACTGACAATTGTATCACATAATGCTGGCAGAACGCTGAGGAAAAGTCAGTGAGCAAATTTGTATTGGATCTTTTGAGTGGTACAGTATCAGAATCATCTTGGTGGACGTATTTCTCAAAAATCTTGTTAATATGAAGAGCAGAGATTCTCAAACAAGAATAAGGAGCACTTTCAGAAAACACAAAGACGAAATGTCTATGCACTTTGAAAATCTTTTACAGTACAAGCTGACCTTTTTCCAACAGCTATCTGTGAAGCTGGGGAAAGTGGTAAAGACTTCACATTGGGGACTTGTTAGGCAGGGAGTGCACAATTTCTGAGATGCTACCCAGCTTCACAAAGCAAGCAAACATGAAACATGACAATGTACCAATGTGCACTCTGTCATATTAATTCATATTATTAGTGTCATCCTGTACCCGACCACTCACACAGAATTTAACTAATTCAATTCATTTAAAGGATTAGTTCACTTTCAAATGAAAATTAGCCCAAGCTTTACTCACCCTCAAGCCACCCTAAGTGTATATGACTTTCTTCATTCTGATGAACACAGTCAGAGAAATATTAATAAATATCCTGACGCATCCGAGCTTTATAATGGCAGTAAGCATAACCAAACCAGTATGAGCTGAACAAAGTGTCTCAATCCTCATCCATCCATCATAATGTAACAGTTCAGCCCATGCATGGTTCATCCCACCAGCAGAGGGAGCCGTCACCTGAGTTTTAGTGGTTCTTCCTGTTTGTATTCTCACTTCCTGTTTGTAGCCTTATAAGCCATGTGCTTCTCTGAACACCTTGCAAAGTATTGCTTGTTAATTCTGCCTTACTCTTATCTTTGCATGTTACTTGTGTCTTGACCCTTTAGCCTGTTTTTGGATTTACCCTTTTGTCTACTGTTTTGGATTTAGCCTGTTGCCTGCCTGGCTTGCGGTGTTTTTGAACCTTGCCTGGACTTCGATTACGTCTTGTATTGTTCATACTTAGTTTGTCTTTGACAATAAACAACTTCCGCACCATGGATTCTACTCCACCTCCAGCTATGCATTCATTACACAAACATACTCTACACGACTCCAGGGGGTTAATAAAGGCCTTCTTCGTTAGTGTAAAAAAACCTATCTATAACAAGTTATGAAGTAAAATATCTAGCTTTCACCAGACCTTCTTCCGTATTCAAGTTACGAAGAAAGTGTAAACTGGCGTTATACTTCATAACTTGTTAAATATGGATTTTTATTTTTTTTAAAAGGCATCGCTTTGCATCAGAAGGCCTTTATTAATCCCCGTGTGGAGTATGTTTATGATGGATGGATGTGGATGGAGACACTTTCTTCAGCTCATACTTGTTTGGTAATGCTTACCCCCATTATAAAGCTCTGATGCTCAGGATATTTATTAATATTTCTCCAACTGTGTTCATCAGAAAAAAAGAAAGTCATGTACACACAGATGGTTTGAGAGTGAGTGAACTAATCCTTTAAGATCCTTTTATCTTTATCACACATTTTTTATTTTCTCAGGTGCCACAAATCTGTTCATTCTCAATAATGTCAAACAAGAAAGAGAGAGAAAATATAATAAATATGCATAAACTACTGTTGAAAAGTTTGGAGTTGTCATGATTTTTAAATGTTTTTTAAGGAAGTCTCTTACGCTCACCATCCCTGCATTTAGTTGATCAAAAACACAGTAAAACATGATATTATGAAATATAAGTACAATTTGAAATAACTGTTTTAAAAATATTTTTTAAAAATGTAATTTATTCCTGTGATGCTAAAGCTGAAATTTTGATAAAGCTCCAGTCTTCAGTGTCACATGATCCTTCAGAAATCATTGCTGATTTTGTGCTAAAGAAACATTTCTTAATATTGTTGGAAAAAGTTTGTGCTGCTTAATATTTTGTGTAAACCATGATAATCTTTTTCCAGATTCCTTAATTAATAGAAAAAAAAACAGCTTTTATTTGAAAAGGAAGTCATTTGTAACATTATACACGTCTTTACTTTGATTTTAATGCATCCTTGCTGAAGTATTACTTTCTTTCATAAAATACTGGCTAAAACGTTTGAATGGTAGCATTATATATATAGCTGTCTAGAGGAAACAACTAAGTTATAAACAAAATCTCCACCAAGACATTTCTTTTCTTTTGGAAACTGAAGAAAAAGATCACGAGAGATGCATTTGAAAGAGAGAGAGAGAGAATGAATCTTTCATCTTGCGAGAGAGTGTAAATCCCCTATATGTCTCTCCCTAATGAAAACATCCAGTTAGCTGTTTAAAATTCCTCTCAGCACTAAATGAGGTATTTAAAACTTTGAGATTGGCAGGAGACGGGGATTATTCCCTTGTGATTGGCTCCTTTTTGCGGCTACTGCACTGAAACTCCTTGATCATTTCACAGGAAATGACTTTAGGAGAATAGAGACACCATTCAGACGGACTCCTGAACCTGTGACACAAACCAGCACTAACACTCTAGTAATTTAATTGTACAATCAATCACTTTTAAAACTCACTCTTAACTGGCTTGCTCAGTAAGTTGGAACATGAAAAGACAAATTAAATATCTAAACAGCAGTAAAAATTATCTATGGTAGTAGTTTGCACTGAAGGGTCATGTGACACTGAAGACTGGAGTAATGGATTCTGAAAATTCAGCTTTGCCATTACAGGAAAAAATATTTGGTCCCACTTTATATTAAGTGGCCTGAACTACTATGTACTTACTATTTTATTACATTAAATTAATCATTTGATACAATGCACTTATTAGGAACACGTTTTTACATTGTACTTATATTTTAAAAACACCTGCATGTAATTAGATCTGTCATAAATTTCTGTAATTGCGTTTATAATTACACTGTTGACCCATCCCTTACACCTTACCCATACCACCAAACCTGTCCCTAACCTAACCCGTATCCCACCTCAATAGCAGCAAAAGTGTTTTGCAATTCAATATGAACCCAATAAGTACATTGTACTTATTTTTGGATGTAAGTACATAGTAGTTAATGACAAATAATATAAAGTGGGACCAATATTTTTTTTTTTTCAATACAGTGAATTGGTAAAATTACACATTTCTGGGGGAAAGAGACAAAAATAATGTGATGACGACTAAAACTGAGCCTGCTTCTCCCACATGAACACAAAAACTCAATGTGTCATGTGCTCAAGCAAGCATGTGAAAAAACTGCTAGATCACAGCTTACTTCCCTTACACACCTTAATGCCAACATAGTCGACTGGAATGATTGGGTTTTCTAGGGAGGGCAGATGAGACTCGTCCACTGGCTCACCCACCATGACCCTGGTGGCCACATCAATGAAGTCCACACCAATAGTTTTAGAGACGAAAGGGAAGGATCGAGAGGCGCGCAGGTTACACTCTATCACCTGAGACAGAAACACATGGTCCTGAGTAACAAGCAGCCATATTCTACAAATTACAAATATAAAGCTGAACGCAAACTCAAAAGCTTAGCATGATTTATTTTTTCCTCACTGTGACCTAATGATTTTCAATGAAAAGCATAATTTACAGAGTAAATAAAGAAGAAAAAAACTGGCAAATAGTTCATTCTGGATCAAAAATGTTTCTGAATATTGTCGGTCCACTGGCCATGAAAAATTGATGTTTAAATTACTACATTTTCATGAAGAACTGAGATCCAATAACTTACCATTACATCATTGCCTTTCACCAAGAATTGAGTGTTAAATGGCCCTGATATCTCAAACGCCTTTGCAATTTTCTGTGTAGCAGTCTTAACCTAAAATAAGGAATATATATATTATACATATATATAAATAAAAACAACAAGTAATAACTCACTTAAACTCTTTGCATATGCACAGGCGGAAAACATCAGTCACAGTCTGAGTTATACATGCCCTGTCAGAGATACACCAATCAAATGTATAAACATTTTAGGAAGCACAGAAAGTTTAATATCAACTCTGATAATCCGAGGCAGCTGAAAAGAGAAGACTCTGACTGACTGCTGGCCCTCTGAGAGACATTAACTTTGCTGGGAATAAACACCCTTTGTCAGATGTGTTTTAAGTTGTGGATTTCACAAACACACTAACTATTTTTGACAGTCGGCTTTGATTCAGCTTGAAGGAGAATGAAAAGTCACATCTGTGTCTCATGAAAAACACAATAAAGACACACCATTCTGGAGGGAAAGAAACTTTAGATGAAAAATGACACCAGCATGTTCTTAGAGCAATGGCAAGTTATAAGTAACCAGGTTTGATTTTTCCTGTTCAGACTGCAGTGGTTTTTGCCAGCACACATTGATTGTCATAGTAACAATGCAAATTTTAGCAGTGATTGTTTCAGCATTGTTTTTCATGAAGACCGTATCCAAATCGCCACATAGAAAAATGGGAAAGAGTGGCAGATACAATGTTTCAAAGAAAACACCAGGGGCCGTATTCACAAAACATTTTATCTTACCACTAAGAGTTCTCCTAAATGGCAGTAAAGGTTCTTAGCTAAGAGTTTCCTCCTAAAACCTATTCACAAAGCTGCTGAGACAAACATTTACTAAGGAATAGAGAGAAGTCTTAAGCTAGGAGAAAGGCCATATTCAAATAAAGATTTTAAACAGGGGAGGACTTTGGGTTTGGGCTAAATTCCGAGCTCGGAGCCTCTCCTCGGACAGCAAGCCAAATACGCTTATTTTACCCGTTTACTCTATTCGATCATTTGTAAGTGTGAACTCGTAAAAAACAAACCAGCTTCACCAGAAAGGACACAGAAAGTTTGTTGAATGAAAATGAGTCTGGGACCTTCTCCAGAGCTCCCTGGCTGATGGTCTGGGTTGGCAGTATAAGTGTGGCATCTCCTGAGTGCACTCCTGCATCCTCCACATGCTCTGTGATAGCATGAGCCAGCACCTGTAACGACAGCCACACTTAAAACAGTTAATTACCTCCAATTTATTTCAACTTTTATATAGTTTTGACTATGGAAATAATAGATTTTTTTTTTATCAGCAGCTACCATCCTGTAACCCAAGGCTGGTTGCCCACTGAGGCTAAGCAGGGTTGAGGCTAATGACCCAGTATAGTGATGGGAACACTATACTGTAAAAAAAGCACTATCTTTCCGATGAGACATTAAAAATCCCAGGATGTCCTTTGAAAAAGAAGGGTGTAACCCTGGCATCCTGCCCAAATTTGCATATGTACTACTGATTAGCTTCATCACTCTGTCTCCTCTCCACCAATAAGCTGGTGTGTGGTAGGCGTTCAGACGCAATATAGCTGTCGTCGCATTATCCAGGTGGAGGCTGCACAATGGCGGTTGAGGAGATTTCCCTTCCATACTGTATGTAAAGCACTTTAAGTGCTGAGAAAAGCGCTAAATAAACGTAACAATATATAATGGATCATCTTGTGTCTTTGGTTGCTCTAACACTTACACTTTATTTATTTTTTCAACCATAAACTGATTGCAAATCTTGTAACTTGATTCATTTTGTAAGTGTCTTCATTACTTTTGTAATAACTCGTATATTGTTTCGGAAAAAAGAGACATGCAACGTCCAGTACAATGAACACCCAGTCACTTAACCACTGCATAATTTCCAGTTGTGTGAGGAAGTGATATCAAGTCTAAGTTAGTAAGTTACAGTCTTCACATGAAATAGGGACTCCATTAAGACCAATTAACCCTGCAACAACAGACGACAACAGATACTTTGTCGGATCAATGCGTTACTCCTGTCGCCATCTATTCGTGTTGGATGAAACTTATTAAAATTCCTACAAAATCAAGTTATATCAGATTGAAATACATAATAATGTCCATTAATGTCTTTAAAATTATATGCTTTATATACTGGTATAACCAAAGATGCAGGTTATGAAATAACTTGGTATCTTAACTTATACACTTTGCATTTGCACTTACCCTACGAATATTCACAACAGTCTAAATATTTAACGTTACTATTTTAGTTAATAAAATAATGTAATGATATTTAATTATTAGTTTTTTTAACTATTTTTAAATGCTTTTATTTTGTACAGCAAATTTAGCCTGCTACAAGCTACAACATCTCTGATTAGTCATACAACAAGATATTGTGATAACTTTTGATCAGGCATTAAAAACAGCTACTACCTGGCTCCTAAACGAGATCTGGGCCTGCATGTATAAAACTTCTCAGAAATGCTCCTAAGAATAGTCTTAAGTTTTGACTTTTCTAAGAGTAGGAGACTTTTATAAAAAAGCTAAAAGCAACTTTTAGTAAAGTATAAGACTGATTCTTAAGTGTTGACTTAAGTGTTGTGAACTAAGGAGTACAATGATGTCAACTCAAAACGGCCATCCTCAAACTCTGAATCAGCCAATAGAGAGCCTGCAAGGGTGAAGTCACAGCAGCACAACACCAATAATTTAATATTATAAAAAAACATTTTTTTTTTTTTTAATTTTAAAAGACACTGAAATGTTTTAATATTTTACTTTATTTTTAAAAATAGCTTTGCATTGTGCAAAATGATCACAAATTAGTATTGATGTTATGGAATCTTTTTCTACTGATACATGTCTCCTCATTTACAGTTGGAGCGATGATATGAACACGAGTTCCATCATTGGCTTCAACAACTCCAGGGAAGCCCACTATCAACATAAAAGTGGCTTGCTTTTGCCGCATGGTTTGATTGTCAGTTGGAAAGTCAATGAACTGCCATAAAGTAGTGGCCAAATGTGATGTCCATCCATAAAAAAATTGACATCTTCAACCTTAATTCCAATATTTAAAAAAATGTGTTAAAAGATGTAAGCATATCATGTAGCTATGCTTGGAGTCAATTGTTTCATGTGTGATAGTGAAATGAAATTTCAAATTATTTCAAATTATTTTTGACCTGGCTGTCATGCAAAGAAATTATGAACACATGCAAAAAAAAAAAAAAAAAAAAAAAAAGAGAGAGAGAGAGAGAACCAATGAAATATTAAAAAATAATTATGTTGTAGTCAATGTGTGTTTTTTTTCTGAGCTTTTTTGTTTTTCTGAAACCTACGGAAGAGGATTAGGGCCAAGCAATAATAAAAAAATAAAACCATCTCGAGATTAAAGTTGTTAAATTTTGAGAAAAAAGTCGAAAAAAATGTTGAGAATAAACTCATTAAATTATGAGAATAAAGTCATTAAATTACGAGAAAAAAGTTGTTAAATTATCAGAACAAATTCGTAATTTAACGAATTTGTTCTCGTAATTTAATGACTTTATTCTCAACATTTTATCTCGACTTTCTCATAATTTAATGACTTTATTCTCAACATTTCATCTCGACTTTTTTTTTAAATGTAACAACATTTTTCTCATAATATAACGAATTTGTTCTCGTAATTGAACGACTTTTTTTCTCATAATTTAATGACTTTATTCTCAACATTTTATCTCGACTTTTTTATCGAAATTTAACACGTTTTTTCTCGCAATTTAACAAGTTAATATATTTACATGTGTGTGTGCGTGTGTGTGTCTGTGTGTGTGTGATTTGGATGTGATAACTGAGCACACACAGACTTGGGACAACTTCAGCTTGAGCGTGAGCAGTCAGAATCTTTGTTCAGCCAATCAGAAGACTTAAATGCAATTATTGTGTCAACACATTTTGATGTCCATTTACACCAAAACTGCCTACAATTAAGATTATACTCACTTTAAATACACATGTAACAAACCTAATTTTACTCATCTCAAAAATGAGGTGATAAAACTATGATAAAGGAGGAAGAAGATACAAGCATTTTACAAGTTACATGCATTTTTTCCACAAAGAAGCTGCCAGAGCCAGCTTTTAGTTTTTAAGTTTTTTTTAGTTGTCTTTTTTTGTTATGTGTGGATGTGTGGGATAACAGTGTTCTAAAAACATTCTAAAAAGTTTCAGTGAGACATTTTCAATCAAAACCAAGTGTTCCACATTTTGCTTTCAATTTTAGACAGATTTGCATTTAATGCCTAATAAATTTATTTTACTTATCGCTCACCTTGCCCATTCTGGCCACTGCATCCACCTCCACTTCTCTGGCACCACGGACAAATTTGGTGATGACCACAGGATGATCCTGTTTCCGAGAAAATGCAGTAAATAACAACATTACTAAAAACATCTCTTAAGAATACTGCAAAGGACATCAAAAACACTGTATTGAAAAGCTGATTCAAAAAGTCTTTCAAGGCTAAAGTTGTACATTAACAAGGACAGAGTGTTTGTGAAGTACTTCCCAGAATTGCTAACCGTCTCTTACAGCCACATCGACCTAAGTCTCATGCAGCACAGGGTCATCCTGTTACTTGCGTGAATATAAGCAGCATGCAGTGCAGAACTTAACCCTTCCACCCAGCACATGTCTGAAACACCAGTCTATATTTCAATTTTGTTATATTCATTAGTGGCTTTCCAAGACAACCTAAACCGACACTTTGAGAATAATAATTTGTGTGGGAAAGCGATACAAGCTTTTAAGCTGGTAGATTTTCATTGAATGTGGCTGATGTAGAGATGTGTATTGATTATCTTTAAGTTGACCTGTGTGCCGGTTGTATTCATATAAAGTAATTAACAGGGTGACCCTTTGACGTGTAGGTAGCGAAACCTGCCAAATTGTGCGAACATAATTTTTGGCCAGATGGTCAAACTGAGAAATTATGAACACATGTAAAAACAAGAGAGAACCAAGGTAATATCAATAACTGATTTTGTTGTAGTCAGTGTATGCTTTTTCCTCTGACGTTTTTCTTTTCTTTTCTGCATAGTAAAATAAAGCCTGTAGCTGTAGTTTGCCTTTTTTATTTGTCAAATCATTTTGTCAGATAAATACCTTAACTAAGTTTAGGGTTTTTTTTTCCCTAATATTTAAAGTATTAAAAAATAAAATAAAAATATAAAAAAATATAAAATATTTTCCTCATATTTTGATGGTTTCATCAAACTTGTAGGGTCATTAAAAACAAATATCCCCTCCAGATATCACACACACATGCACAAGCACACACACACACACACACACACACACACACACACACACACACACACACACACACACACACACACACACACAGGTTCGTTTTGCTCTCTTAGTTAGGACATTCCATAGGTGTAATGGTTTTTATACTGTACAAACTGTACATTCTATCCCCCTACACTACCTCTTAACCTACCCATCACAGAAAAAAAATTAATAAAAGATTGTTTAGTATGTTTTTAAAGCTATTTTAAATATGAGGACTCATGAAATGTCCTTATATTTCATGTTTACGTCGTAATACCAATACCCATGTCATCACAAAAACAAGCACACACCAAGCGGCAACCTCCCCCTTTCTCTCGTGAAGCCAATACGGAAGTAACTTAAATTGCGATTCATCGACTGGCCGCTAGGGACAGGCTCCAAAAGAGAGCAGAATCTCATAGAGTCCCATGTTAAATTGGCCAAGTTTATAGCAGAAAAAAACATGTTTACAAGTTGGTTCAAATTGTGGTTTTGGTCTATACTGCTATTTTTGCCCTTCATGACAACTCTGAGGGGGGTGAATTTTTTTATAACTTATCTGTTTAAATTATATTAAGCCTTAAAGTTCTGCATAATCAAGGGCGTGGTCACTTGAGTGACAGGTAGAGTGCGCTGCTGTCTGTGAGCTGTCATGTTACCTCAGCTGCCGCTGAATTTGGCATCTCAGCCGTTTTTGTGCTTTTTTCTCGATTATTTTATACAATTATAAAATATGGCTTGCTGCATAATATTTGAGATGTGTGTCGTAGATGTGCATGCATGCAGAAGAGACACAGAACACACGTTGTTGGATCGTGGCATTGGCTGAAAGTTTTGGTTGTGAGATTTTCTACAATGACAATACCAGGAGGATATACAACTCTGACAGCACTGCTTGGATATAATAACTAAAACTGCTGCACTATTTTGAAAAAAATATACTTTGGACACAGGCTCATTTGTTTGTTAGATACAATCGCTGCTCAGATTGCATCCTTTCTTGAAGAATGATGACAGAGAGCAGATCATTCAGAAGAAATGTGAAATGTTTTTTTGTTTTTTTTTTGCAATGGACATTTATGTTTTACCCAAGTGCCACAGATTGGATTCATCTCGCGATCTCTATTATAAAGGTATGAAGTCCCATTTGATGTTCCATGTTGTTATTTGCACACCCAACACTACTGGTGTTGGAGCATCTATATCTTAAAAAACACCATAAATTGACAGTAAACCTTTAGAACTTTCTGATGTTAAAACTTATCTTTATTAATAATTTAGATAGTATCTAGATAGATAGCTCCTTTGCTTGCTAACGTGGTCACGTCGAGCTAGGCGGGCGTGGTTTCAGCAAACAATCACATCAGCTCAAACCACCTCCCCGCCTCTTTGCCCATTTTCAGTTATCCGGGAGTGACGTGCGGTGATGCGCAGCTAAGATGGCCGCGGTCTCATTTTCGCTTCAAAACTGCTGTTCAGAACTCTATGGGTGACGTCACGGACGCTACGTCCGTATTTTTTTACAGTCTATGGCACACACACACACACACACTAGAGAGAGAGAGAGAGAATATATATAGCACATATGCTAAGCAAATATATCGTTACTTGATGAAAGATGAAAGGCTAATTGATTGCTTGAGAACATTATTCATTCTTTCTTAATCCAGCCATATAAATTTACCAGTCATAAAAGGGTTCACAACACTATAAATCTCATTGATCTGCTCCGTTATATGACTGTGATGTTAAAGACCTCATGAAATCATTGAATTCTATGGCTTTTAGTCACGTCTATTAGCTTAGATGCCCTCTATATGCCAGTGACAAAGAAAGCAAGCAAAGAAAAGTTGACTAATTTGACTTTTAGCTAATATACACATTTTTACAAATTGACAGCCTTTCTCTTTTGGCAAAATGGATTATAGCATTGCTAGATTTCGCTGAGGGCATTGATAAAATTCATTCATCCATTGATGTGGCCTTTAAGTCTAAGATATACCTGCTTTGCTTCACAATTCAGACAAAGTTAATTGTTGTTGGTCTTTGGCAGAGGTCCATCTAGATCTAAGAAAACACTGATTTTATGTAAATATTGCAAAGAATTGCAGTCCTTCAATTATTCTCTATAACCGGTAGCTACAAGTCTCAATAACTAGCTCATAACAATATAAAAACTACCATTTTCATCTTTTGTAAGTGATTGTATTAATAAAAAAGATATGCTTGCTTATGCACTCAGGATCAAAAATCAATGATGGTGACAGCAATAGTAAAGCTGTTTTGCTCAGGAAAACTATTGCACTCTTAAGTGAAAAACTGTAAGGGGCAGCAGGAACAGGAGATGAAAATCAATACTATCCCTGAGGTACAGAAAAACTGGAGCTGATGGAAATGTGCTTGGTCTGCCTTTAAAAAATAAAAAAGCTATAGGATGAAATATAATTTGCAAGAGCATCATTCATTTGTGATAATGGGTAAAAAGGGTGCATATTACATTATTTATTGACTGAGCATTACATGATTCATGTGGCAAAACCAAAAGCTTCACATGAAGCTATTTGTGCTGCGACTGGGTCAAATGATTAAATGTGCAGTCCTCACCTGTGACACCTGTGTGGCTTCCTCAAGGAAACGTTTCATCTCATCTTCACCGTACACTACATTCATGGCCGAGCCACTGAAAAGAGAGAAAGATTCTTATCATTCATCACTCTGACACTTAAATGAGTCCATTAGGAAATAATATGAGACAAAAACATAATTCGATGGTTGTAGAGTCAAACCTAACAGGAAGATATGTATAGATGTGAAAAGAGGAAAGATAAAAGCCAACTAGAGTAATATATTTGAGTCAGCTGCTCCTTGAGGCAATCAGCACTGAATGCATTTCATATTGGAAAAAAAGAGACAGTTTTTGGTGATTTTAAAGGCATCAGCCCTGCAGCTAACATTTGTGGTGTCGGCAGACAGCAGTCCAAACATGAACAGATGATTATCCATATATCTGGACCCCCATGGACCCTTGTCTGTCTGTCTAATATATATATATATATATATATATAGACAGTGCTCAGCGTAAATGAGTACACCCCCTTTGAAAAGTAACATTTTAAACAATATCTCAATGAACACAAAAACAATTTCCAAAATGTTGACAAGACTAAGTTTTATATAAAATCTGTTTAACTTATAACATGAAAGGTTAATAATATAACTTAGAGAACAGTGTGGAGTATGTTTATGATGGATGTGGATGGAAGCACTTTCTTCAGCTCATACTCTTGACCCCTGTTCACTGCCATTATAAAGCTCGGATGTGTCAGGATATTTTTTTAAATATCTCTGATTGTGTTCATCAGAAAGAAGAAAGTCATATGCATCTAGGATGGCTTGAGGGTGAGTAAAGCTTGGGCTAATTTTCATTTGAAAGTGAACTAATCCTTTAACACTTAGCATTATATACCTTAGAGAAGGTTTGAAATCAGAACATACTTCAATAGTTTGATATCACCTTATCAGACCACAAAACAAGGCATACCCTTTTCATAGAATGACCACTTTATGGCAAGTAAATGATCTCAAATCACTCGCTATTGGCAGGTATGGCAAAGTTAATTTTGAACTCTGGAGGCATTCCACAAAAACATTACAACAGGTGACCAGTGCTTACCGTCACACTATTTAATTGACAGTCAGTAATATGTTTCACTAACATATAAAAATACAGTCGACACAGAGAGACAAGAGAGAAATATACTGAGACAGCCCAAAGTGTCTCTCTTCAGTACAAACCGCTTCACGGTCCAGATGAACTGGCAGTGTTTCTGTCAGGTTCTGTGTCAGAGCTGCAGTCCCCGAGAGTCTGAGCCTGAGGCACGGGTTTAGGCAATATAATGATGCCAAACCACAGTTGGCACAAACACCCTTAGAAACACAGAGCAGGACTCAAAACACAGCTCTCAACTGAGGAGCTAAGCAGTGATGGATTCACATGGAGCAATAAATATTCAAATGAATTAAAGAAGGAAAAAAAAGTCTTGTTTTTGGCAGTTGGATTTTCTTGAAAACTAAAAGCAAATCACTGTCACTGCAAGAGACTATAGTGTATGTGGCTATTGGTTTACACCGTACAACAGTATAAAGATTTTATAGAGATGAATGGATATGCTAAAGCACAGCACTTTCATTCAGCTTCAGTTTCATATGTTGTGAATCTGGTTACAAGAAAACCAGACTGAAATTTGTGCTCTGCACCTTCCACTGAAAACTATTAGCTTCACACTTGGCACAATGCGAGTATCTGTATTTTTGACTGCTGTGGTTCTTTGAAAAACAAAAACAAAAAATCTAAACTGGTCTCAAAACAGACAATAACATATGAGGCAACATCTAATGAGAACAAATAGAAACTCCACTGATGAAAGTGCTTTTATGTTTGAGACATGTTCTGAGTAATGGTAAAAAGGCAACATTACCTGCTATTTCTGTGTCTTCTATCTATCTATCTATCTATCTATCTATCTATCTATCTATCTATCTATCTATCTATCTATCTATCTATCTATCTATCTATCTATCTATCTATCATTATTATTGTTATTTATTAATTAAAATGTATTATTTATTATTATGTATTATTAAATCACTGAAAATCTTCCCCTAATCAGCTATTAACTGAACTGGTGCAAGCAGATCACTGTTTCGTTGAGCTGACCTTGAGAACTGGATCAGCAAATCATTCTTTTGAGCTGATTCTTTTCACATAAACCAGTTGACAAATAAGAGTGAATGATTCATTCACCAATCAAACTGATTTGTTCACTTACTCGCTGATCTGATTACAGTAGTTTGAGTTAACAGATCACTTGCGGGAAAGATTATTAGTGTAATGTGACTAAAATTTTGTTCTTTTTACCACACAAAACTATGGTGCAAAACTTGAAATACAGATTTTATTGTTTTTTTCCCATCACTGAACTGTTGTGAACTGCATAAAGATAATTTAAAATATCAAATATTTCATTCCACAGAAGAATGAAAGTCATACAGGTTTGGAATGACATGAGAGTCAGTAAATATTTAAATTTTTGGGTGAACGGCTCCTTTAAGCTCTCTGTACGAAAACATCTTTACCCAAAATGCTCTGCCAAAGAAATGTGCACATGGGAAATCAATTCCAAAAATCTTTATGTCCATACTGCGCTTGTGTCCTGAATTTATGGTTCCCCTTGTACTCACCTCAGAACGTAGGATGGCCGCAGGAGGCAAGGGTAGCCCACATTACTGGCAAAAGAAACAGCATCCTCCTGAAAAAGAAAGACAGTTAGATATCCCTTTGCAATCAGCTGCTTGGAATCACCTAGTCTTTGTTTCAGATGAGGTCAAGGTTCTTCTGCTCTTTTCTCCATTTGAGTCCCAGGCTGTGGGCAAAGGGCCAGACAATTATCGCTGACCACATCTATTCACCTTACTTTTAATGCTTTGTGAACTGGCTACTTCACAGTGAGAAAAACTATAAGATAAAACAACCCTCTACCTGAATAACCCATTATTAGCAAGTGGAATTATCTTTTACAGATCACATTGGAGGAGATTTTGCCTAAAAGCTTCATATTGTACAAATGGATACTTGGGTGTTGATCTTCAATAAATCAGAGGAGAACACATCCAAGTATGAGAGCTACAGTAGAAGGGTATATCAAGTAAAAAGAAACCTTTAATTTCAGTCACATAAAGCTATAGAGTACTGCAGAGATTACATATTTTTGTTCGCTTCAACCTGGTTCCCAGGGCTGGTTCTAGACATTTGTTAGACAAATTTATGTTTGAGGCCCCTGCGCCACACCCCTCCTAACTTTTAACTTATACAACATCTGTTATTAAAATTTGTATATTTTTACTTATATGTCCATATTGATCAAAGTAAGGTATATTATTTGTTTGTTAAGGATGCTATCATGTTCAGTAATGTTTTTAATGTTTTTTGGCAGAAATTTGTTCAGTAATTTTTTTACAGTAAACATACACCCACTTTTTGTGACAACGAACAGTTCTGCCTACACTATGCAGTAAAATGGACAAAAAAAAAAAAAGACACAAGACAACATTACATTGCCAAAAAGTAATTACAGATAAACACTTCCTGAACACCACACACCACTTCAGTAAGTGTTTTTATCATTTTTTTCCAGGTTGTAAGACTAATTCCTACAGAGGTTTGTATTGTAAAGCTTTAAAAGACTTGGTGTACAGTGCATGAGGTGTATGGACTACTTTTATGATGCTTTTTGTTTTGTAATTTTTGGTAGATTATATGGAAAAGTGGCATGTAAATGTTCTGCAAAATGTCTCCTTTTGCATTAGAACAAAAATTATACAGGTTTAAAATGACACAACAATGACTAAATGCTGACCGAATTTTCTTTTTTGGTGAACTACTTCTTTAAGCAGGAAATGCTGTGTGACATTAGTAAGCAACTGTATCCTCTATCCTCACATTTCCAAAGCACTGCCCTTCTAGCCAGAAACAGCACACGGAGCGAACCGAAGAATCCCAAAAGATTCTGCTGATCTCTACTGTCTTTCTAGCTTGTTTCAACAACAGGGAGACCATTAAAATGCTGGATGTACCCTCAGCAGCGAGACGGAAACCAACGGAGGGTGAGTGGGCAGCACCGTGGGGCAGAATGCCCTCTCTCTCCCCCTTCATCTCACCGACTTCAGCTCTTCGCTTCCATGGCCTGCGGCAAGAAGGCTGGATGTAGCTAACGGACGAGCGAGCATGATTCCAGTCAACATGTTTCAGCACTTCTAATGTTTGCTGTTTGAAAGCACTCTGACACCTCTGGAGTATTTGGAGTGAATGCAGCATTTGTAAAAGTTAAAATTCTGGAAATGTAACTATATTGGAAAAATGTATGTGCGGCCGCTCGGGTGGACATTTCTTGAAAGCCTGGGATGAATGGAGCAATGAATGATTAATTAAACAAGAAAATGCATAAGTAAAGCGAGTGGTGTTACTATTACTGCAAAATCACATCCATATTACTCAACTGACCCAAATCAACACCAGCAAATCCTGACTCTTTTATCCTGGAACGTGATGTGCATCATCAAGATTGCGACACACAAAATAATTACTCAGTGGTTCAAATAAATGCATTTGAAATTAAGAACCAATAACAACACCTCTTTCATCTTTAGCATGTTTGAAGTGAAACTGGCCTTACCAGAGAGCTGAGAGCCCTCCACGGGGCCTGGCCTACACCAAGATCATCCAGTATGGAAGAGAATACAGATCTCTCTTCTGCACGATCAATTTGAGGAGGACTGGTTCCCAGAATCATCACCCCATTCGAGTGCAGAGGCATGGCCAGATTATTGGGGATCTGCCCACCCACAGATACTATACAGCCTGTGCAGCCCTGTGGAGGAATGGAAAGTCTCTGCAGTCTTAGTCTTGCATGAAACACTTCTTACTATAGAGATGAATTCTGATCCACATTGCAGTTTATTCTGGTCAAGAACAGCCCACATAGTTGAGAAGAAATGCCTGGTCTGCATGTAAAGAGACCATAGAGTAAGTAATAGAGAGGCACAGGGGTGAGAAAAAATAAATAAATAAAATAAATTCTTGTTAAATATGGATATTTATTTATATTTATTTATTCTTACACAAATACATTGCTTCGCCAGAGCCACGTGGAGTACTTTTATGATGGATGGATGCACTTTCTTGAGCTTCAAACTCGTTGTTCCCGTTCACTGCCATTATAAAGCTTGGATGCATCAGGATATTTATTAATATAACTCTGATTGTGTTCATCAGAAAGTCATATACACCTAGGATGGCTTGAGGGTAAGTAAAGCTTGGGAGATTTTCATTTCAAAGTGAACTAATCCTTTAAATGCACTTCATGTTCTGTTTTACAAATTGAGCAACAAGTCTGAATTATTGTCTGTAAAAATCTACACCATGACAAAATTATTGGCCATAGGCATTCATTTGTAAATATTCCTTTAAAACCAAATTATTCCTTCCAGTAAACATACATGTGTAAAAAGACAAGAATTATGCATTTCATAATTACCGTTTTTACTCTACAACTTAACATATGACTGATTGTATCTGTCTTGCTTCATTCCTTAATATATGACAGAAAGTTTGTTTTAAGCAAGGAATGTTTTAATCAAAGCACTGTTTTGACAGAAATTACTATAATCATTTCTCATTCATTGCATGAATTCACAATGATTTTCTGTTCCACTCTTTATATGCATTACTCAATCTAGACTCCTATCCACTGATGTTTTCTCTCTCCCTCTCTTGTTGTTTCAGAGATGAGCTGTGGTCTCAGGATCTGACCCTGGGACATGACATGGCATTATTTTACAGTCTGAGAGCTGTCATATACCTTCAAATCCCATTCGTTGCATTGCTATGGCAACCACATGTATGCCTATTTTCACAATATATAAGCCAGCATTTCCTTCCAGGTTTATAGGTTTATCTGAGCATGCTAATGTGATGGTAATAAACCACTACACAGCACCTGGGAATTTATTACAACCTCTGAGCAAAACAACAAACACTTGATCAACCCATGCTTCAATCACCACTTTAACTAGCTTATAATGTGTCTGAATGGAAAAGTCAATGGCTGTTACAGTGGTCAGACTTTGCATCATCAGTGGAGACTCGAGTGGCTCTATCTCTATAAAAGGAACAGAAATAAGCTGCTTAGATGCTCAGAGGCATTTCCTGGTTAGGCTCTTGAGATAATGGCATCTAGGACCAGAGCTGTATAAAAACAGTGTTCATTACCAGCAATAAAATCTCAGAAGTTTTTAAGTGATGGAATATGATTCTGTAGCTACTAATCAGTGTGATTTCAACTTCATTTAACAATTTTTTAAACCGCCAAATTCCTGGTGAAGAACTACGCTACACATAATACTGAAGAATGAACAATCACAGAAGTTTGTTACCATGAAAACAGAAATTCCATTCCCACAAAACTTTGCAAATTACATAAACAAGTCAGTCTTCAGACAGTTTACAAATCTGTATATAATAGAAACGTATAATAGTAGGGCTGCAAGATTAAAATATAGCAAATGAACAAATCGCAATATGCATAATAGCAACAGAATGATTTGAATTCTTTTAAAAGATTCGAAAAGTCAAAAGTTTTAGCTCAATGCAGACAGCAGAGAATAGATGTTATGACGCTCTCATATCAGCCCTTAAAATCATTGAAAGTCAATAGCTGTTTATTGTATTATTAATGTTATTAACACTTATCTATCATACAGTATTTATGAATCATTCTAGAATTGCTATTCTGAACATAGCATGTCTATTTTTCTGTTTTTTAAAAAATATGTTTTGCTTAGAATGAAATGTTGTGATTCATTCTGAAGTGAAACTTAATGGGAAAACAATTTCAAGAACCAATGCAGCTGAAAACGTGGGCCATCACTGTTGTGTTCGAATATCTCTTTTTCTAAATGTGATGATATTTTAAAAGTACCATCCCAGGCATTAAAGAATTCATATGCACTGGAAACACATGATCTTGTTTGAATAGCACACTGCTACATAAACAGTCTGGCGCTGATGGCAATAGCTGTGGAGTCAGTCTTGCTGTGATATTCATATTAAGACCAGTGGACCAGTCGGCTCTTGTCTACGGTCACACATTGCTGAACATCAGAGAGGAAAATGAGGAATTGCTCGCACTCTACAGACAGTCTGTTGCCGTTTTTTTATAGAAGACACTGCTACTTTTTCCACAGCAAACATTAGGGGGAAAAAATATAACACATTTACTCTTATATACTTTCAGACACAAGATAACAGAGGAGTTTGGAACGTCGTTATAGGAAAGTTATTTCTTATAAGGCAAGGAACAAAATGGAAGAAAATCTATTTCCAAAGTTTGAAGACGGTAGCATACAACCTGATATCATGACATCAGGCTCCTTTCTTGGGATATAAGGATGGTGAACAAAAATAGGTTCCATATAAGATGAATGTATTTGCTTCATATTAAACCTAAAAATGGCTGTACTATTATTTGAATGTACTATTTTCCCTACAGTAATGTCAAGATGTGCAATAGCTATGCCCACAAAACCAGTGTTGTTATTGTTAACTAAATCTTAAACTATAAAAAAAATTCTGATATAAAATAAAATTAAAATATTAGATTTAAAACAAATGAAAATTTGAAATTTTACCTTGACTAAAACTAAATAATTTGAAATAAGCTGAAGATGAAGTACTAGAATTACTGAAACTGAAATAAAGCTATATAGAAATATTAAAAATAACATGAAAATTATTAAAAGCACATAACAAAATTACTAAAACTTAAACTAAAATTAAAATACAAAACTGAATTTATAAAAATAAAAGCCAACTCAAAATATTAATCAATACTATAATAATTATGGAAGTAAATTAATGCCAAATGTTTTTGAAATAAAAAGCTTGTTGAATTGCTCTAAATGAAAAAAAAATATGCATTACATTAGCTGTACTTGCATTTAGATGCACTGTATTTTTAAGGCTTGCATTTTTATGGGCTGAAATTCAACACAGTCGTATATTTAAGCTGTGAATATTTCAATTAAAAATATTTCACACACATTTTCATTATTAAAAATTAAATCATTCATATTCACATTTCAAATTTCACTTCCAAGATATTTATTCTGTTTAAAAATACAACCTATAAAATTCGACTAGAAATTTTCAGTCCATTTTATTTCACTTTACAAATTCGCTTCCACAAATTCAGTGGCTCAAATTCGGCAGAAAATTCAACATTTCACATCCGGGAACTGCAGGAAGAGCAGTAGAGTGCCGATGCATCATCTCTATCTGCTGTTAGTCTTCTTCACCAGCAGGTGTCCCTAGCGGCTGTTTAGGAAGACCAAAGCAACGCTAGTAAGTCATCATTCATTCATAAAAACGGATTTACAGAAATGGAGCAAGTGGTAAGTGAATGTGTGATGATTATCAGGGCCAGTATAAATGCAGAAAAGCTGATAAAGACACAAAAGCTGCATTTATGTTTAATTCAGTGTATTTACGCTTACTTTCCCTGTGTAGCTACAGCTTTCTCTCCAGTGAACAAGATAACGTTATTGCCCGATGCTGGTGTACAGATCAAACGTTAAATCTGAGATATACATATATTTCTCTCTGTTGATAAGTTTCCTTAACTTTATATCGCAGCGCGGTGTTGTAACGTAATAATAGGGTTTCCCTCATCCGTCATAGGATTCCCCTGCCATCAGGACATATAAAACTCTTAACACAGCTTAATGGACTAAAAGACCAAACTCGCACCTCATTTGTGATGTAGGTTAGACTATATAGGCTCCAAGAAAGCAGATACTGGCATAAAGTTGATTTGACGCTGAACGTTTGATTATGATATTCGAAAATTTAGGGACCGTCTCTAAAGTTACGACATTTGGTATTCACGTTTCTACCTTCTACCAAACTCTTGTAGACACACATGCACATATACATATTCAAACACACCTCACTCAAAGCACATGCATATATACTATTTCTTTCTTTTTTTTTTTTTTTTTTACATGTTCATCACACAATTTTTTTTACTTTGTTCATTTTTTATTTTACCTGATCATAGATTATCCTGCTTATACAAATTTTAAATAAAATTTAGAAATAAAATTAACTAAGTAGAACTAATTGTGTGATGAATGTGTAAAAAAAAGAAAAAGTATATGTGCATGTACTTTGAGTTGAGTGTGTTTGAATGTGTGTGTGTGTGTGTGTGTGTGTGTGTGTGTGTGTGTGAGAGAGAGAGAGAGAAGGGTGCATCACTCTTCGACCTGGCACCTATAGATGAACACTTCACAGGTAGTTTTGGTGATTGTAAATCATTCTCATCAAATGTTATTGAGCTTCTAATTATCCAATACAGTAGTGAAATACATAGCAATCTTTACATATTACTTGACAGTTTATTTGGAAACACTTTACAGTAAGGTTCATAATGTATTAACTAATGTGAACTATCCATGAGCAACACATTTGTTGTTGTATTTGTTCATCTTTGTTAACGTTAATAAAAATACAGCAGTTCATTGTTCATGTTACTTCACTATGCATTAACTAAAGTTGACAAATACAACTCTTGATTTTAATAATGTATTAGTAAATGCTGGAATTAACATTAACAAAGATTAGTAAGTGCTGTAGAAGTGCAGTTCATTGTTCGTTCATATCAACTATTTAATATAAAGTGTTACCTTTTATTTTAATAAACATCAATAATCTAAAAGGTTTGCATTATACCTGACACCTAGATAAACACTTTAGAGTTGGTTTTGTGACTAAGTCATTCTCTTTAAATGCTATTGAAGGTAGAAACGTGAATACAGAATGTCGTAACTTTAGAGACGGTCCCTAAATTTGCGAATATTATAATCAAACATTCAGCGTCAAATCAACTTAATGCCAGTATCTGCTTTCTTGGAGCCTATATAGTCTAACCTACATCACAAATGAGGTGCGAGTTTGGTCTTTTATATCACTGTACGAGTCCATTAAGCTGTGTTAAGAGTTTTATATGTCCTGATGGCAGGGGAATCCTATGACGGATGAGGGAAACCCTATTATTACGTTACAACACCGCGCTGCGATATAAAGTTAAGGAAACTTATCAACAGAGAGAAATATATGTATATCTCAGATTTAACGTTTGATCTGTACACCAGCATCGGGCAATAACGTTATCTTGTTCACTGGAGAGAAAGCTGTAGCTACACAGGGAAAGTAAGCGTAAATACACTGAATTAAACATAAATGCAGCTTTTGTGTCTTTATCAGCTTTTCTGCATTTATACTGGCCCTGATAATCATCACACATTCACTTACCACTTGCTCCATTTCTGTAAATCCGTTTTTATGAATGAATGATGACTTACTAGCGTTGCTTTGGTCTTCCTAAACAGCCGCTAGCGACACCTGCTGGTGAAGAAGACTAACAGCAGATAGAGATGATGCATCGGCACTCTACTGCTCTTCCTGCAGTTCCCGGATGTGAAATGTTGAATTTTCTGCCGAATTTGAGCCACTGAATTTGTGGAAGCAAATTTGTAAAGCGAAATAAAATGGACTGAAAATTGCTAGTCGAATTTTATAGGTTGTATTTTTAAACAGAATGAATATTTTGGAAGTGAAATCTAAAAGGTGAATATGAATTATTGAATTTTTAATAATGAAAATGTGTGTGAAATATTTTTAATTGAAATATTCACAGCCTAAATATTCGACCATGTTGAATTTCAGCCCATAAAAATGCAAGCCTTAAAAATACAGTGCATCTAAATGCAAGTACAGCTAATGTAATGCATATTTTTTTTCAAATAGTGCAATTCAACAAGCTTTTTATTTCAAAAACATTTGGCATTATTTTACTTCCATAAATAATACTGAAATAGTACTGTAAGAAATTCATCACAGTCCTTCGGTCCATTCTGACATCTTTTTTATGATTTTCCCATAGCATACAATCAAATATATCCCAAAAATCCAACAAACTCCAACCAATCCAGCTAGTATCCCTTTATGAAAAATAGATTTTAAAGTACTCAAACAACACAACAGTGATTTAACCGTCAACCTTTCTTATACAGAGGTTTGTCAAGCAGTGCAAGCTAGCACAAATGTCTTGACAAAGTTTCCTTTTCTAGATTTTTTTTTTATAAAATGCCAGCAACCACAATGTTAAAAGGCACACTTTAAATTAATTATTTGTATTAGTAATAATAATCGAAAACACTGACTTAGTCCATCTAAACGTTTTTTAACGGCTCATCCAATCAGATTTCAGATCAAGACCTACGCACTTTATAATATATATTTTTGCATGGTGTTTTCAGAAATCGGACCATATCATAACAATGCCCTTGTCAAACATGAAAGTGAGTAATATCTTTCAGTTACCCAAATGCACCAGATGCACGGGCTGAACTTTGACCTCTCACCTCCTGCTGTGTGATGTCCAGGATGCGCTCCAGGGTTAACTCCTCAAAGTACAGACGGTCACATTCATCAAAGTCCGTACTGACTGTCTCCGGGTTATGGTTCACCACCACTGTACGCTTGCCCATCTGTCGGAGGGCACGAATGCTTGACACGGCACACCAGTCAAACTCCACACTGCTGCCTATGGGGGAGTAGAGCGAAACGCTGCCCTGACCCACTCTTGCACTAATTGCTCATTAGAACTAATGAAGACAGTACATGAATGGGTTGGTGTAAATTGAAAAAAAAAAAAAAAAAAAAAATCAAAGATCAAAGGATGATTAGGTAAAAAAGATTTGAGCTCACCAATGTGATATGGACCACAACCCACAATCATGATACCATGATCCTTAAAATCCAAGTCATGCTCCTGTTGAAAATGAAAAAAAAAAAAAAAAAGGATTCATCCTCACACACATGCCACAAACTTCAATATCCACGATTAATTTCATAATTTTATTTCATCATTTTATTAATCTTATCTTATCTTATCTTATCTTATCTTATCTTAATTATTATTATTATTATTATTACTAAAAAATATTATTTATTATTATTATAATTATTATATTAGATTCGTTTAAAAAAATTACTTTGTACCTTTTTAGTTTCCTTTTCCATCTAAGGGCATTTCGATTTTTTTTTTTTTACTTTTATTTTCCCCTTCAATTGACGCATTTCTCTTTTTACTCTTATTTATTGTGCTCCAAGTTCTGTATGTGGTTTGGCAATATTGTAAATGTTAACAATCATGCTGCTAAAGCTTTCCCTTGTTAAATAAAGTTTACTTTGTGTACTAAAATGATCGAGAAAAATTGTGCTACTGTGGAGAAGTCGCCAGGCACTTCAATCATCAAAGACCTACAGTACATAAAGGTTGGACAGACCGTTTTACCTGACCATGGTAAGTGCAGTACAAATAATTGGTGGCTGCGGGGTATTCAGCAGCAAGTGTATCAATCTGAAAGGGAGCATAAAATCCATTTTTCACAAAGAAAGTGTTATTATAACAACTGTATCTCAATAATAAAAGGATATTTCTGGCAATAGGCTCAAACCTGTTTGACCCAAGGTCGGATGTTCTGGTTGAGCCTTAGTGTTCGAGCTTCTCCCTCCGAGATGTCCAGAGCCTGGCCAACCTGTCGGTCTGAGAAACCATCCATCTTGGCCTTCAGAAGTAGATCTCTCGGCACCGTGGTGCTGAGGGCGCAAACAGCATTAAGAAACTCAACATGACACAAATGTGCTGACACAAAGTTTGCAAAATGTTATTTATTTAATGTTGTTCTGTACTGCTTGGTTACATAGCATTTTCCGAGGTCGTTTTTAAATATTTTTTGGTAAATACATGCAAAATCATTAGAGGGAAAATGCTTTTAGGATAAGATAAATAACAAACCATAGACCTTTGATCATCATCAGAGAGTTAAAACTTCAGTGTATATGGAAGGAAAGAAAAAAATTCTTGCTAAAGATGCTAAATACTTATTTTCAAATCAATACATAACTTGAACAAAGATCAAAGGGAAATGGAATCAAAACATGTAGATTTTTCTGCCTTAACATTCATGTTTTATAAGCTTTGCATAGGCGTAAAACAATTCAGGTGATCAAAATATCTGTTAAACTTTTTGATCTATTAATGTGAAAAAAGTAGCTCTAAAGAAACTTTTAACAATGTATACAGCAAGCTTTTAGTACATATACATTTCTTGGTTTAAATTTTTGTTTATTAAAAAGGCAAAGAGCATTAAAACTAGCATGGGACAGCAGGAGTGTGAGACGGTAGAGTGTCAGTCGCAATGGACAGAGACAACCAATCCTCACTATCCCACGCACCAAATGTGAGATTTTACTTCATACTGCACTACTGCAGAGATCAAGTAGCCTAGTGGTTAAAGATCAGGGGTTGTAACTGAAAACATGGTTCAAACTTTGATCAGAGTGCTTAACTAAAGGTCATGCTAAAGGAAATATGGCTATAACTCAAGATGCCGCTGTTCTAGAGTGACGTACTGTACTGTATAAATGGCCAGACTAGTGTGAGCCGATAGACAGGCAACGGTTACTCAAACAACCACTCGTTACAACTGAAGTCTGCAGAACAGCATCTCTGATTGCTCAACACGTCAAACCTTGAAGCATATGGGCTACAGAAGCAGAAGACCACACCTTTTGCCACTCCTGTCAGCTAAGAACAGGAAACTGAGGCTACAATTCACTCAGGCTCACCAAAATTGGACAATAGAAAATAGGAGTCTGGATTTCTGCTGTAACATTCAGATGGCAGGGTCAGAATGCGGCCAAAACAACATATACAGTGGGTACGGAAAGTATTCAGACCCCCTTAAATTTTTCACTCTTTGTTATATTGCAGCCATTTGCTAAAATCATTTAAGTTCATTTTTTTTCCTCATTAATGTACACACACATTGATAGAAAAAACTGAATTGTTGACATTTTTTCTAGATTTATTAAAAAAGAAAAACTGAAATACCACATGGTATTTCACATGGTATATACCACATGGTATATACCCTTTTCATCCAAT
The DNA here is from genome assembly GCF_024489055.1 of Chanodichthys erythropterus. Lineage (NCBI taxonomy): Eukaryota > Metazoa > Chordata > Actinopteri > Cypriniformes > Xenocyprididae > Chanodichthys > Chanodichthys erythropterus. The sequence continues at coordinate 23,078,150 of NC_090234.1, forward strand.
ACAGCCAGAGTCTTTTTGGGAAAGATGCAACAAGTTTTTCACACCTGGATTTGGGTTCACACTCTGCCATTCCTCCTTGCAGATCCTCTCCAGTTCTGTCAGGTTGGATGGTAAACGTTGGTGGACAGCCATTTTTAGGCCTCTCCAGAGATGCTCAGTTAGGTTTAATGTCAGGGCTCTTGCTGGACCATTCAAGAACAGTCACGGAGTTGTTGTGAAGCCACTCCTTCATTATTTTAGCTGTGTGCTTAGGGTCATTGTCTTGTTGGAAGGTAAACCTTCGGCCCAGTCTGAGGTCCTGAGCACTCTGGAGAAGGTTTTCGTCCAGGATATCCCTGTACTTGGCCGCATTCATCTTTCCCTCGATTGCAACCAGTCGTCCTGTCCCTACAGCTGAAAAACACCCCCACAGCATGATGCTGCCACCACCATGCTTCCCTGTCGGGACTGTATTGGACAGGTGATGAGCAGTGCCTGGTTTTCTCCACACATACCGCTTAGAATTAAGGCCAGAAAGTTCTATCTTGGTCTCATCAGACCATCTTATTTCTCACCATCTTGGAGTCCTTCAGGTGTTTTTTTAGAAACTCCATGCGGGCTTTCATGTGTCTTGCACTGAGGAGAGTCTTCCGTCGGGCCACTCTGCCATAAAGCCCCAACTGGTGGAGGGCTGCAGTGATGGTTGACTTTCTACAACTTTCTCCCATCTCCCTACTGCATCTCTGGAGCTCAGCCACAGTGATCTTTGGGTTCTTCTTTACCTCTCTCACCAAGGCTCTTCTCCCCCGATAGCTCAGTTTGGCCAGATGGCCAGCTCTAGGAAGGGTTCTGGTTGTCCCAAACATCTTCCATTTAAGGATTATGGAGGCCACTGTGCTCTTAGGAACCTTAAGTGCAGCAGAAATGTTTTTGTAACCTTGGCCAGATCTGTGCCTTGCCACAATTCTGTCTCTGAGATCTTCAGACAGTTCCTTTGACCTCATGATTCTCATTTGCTCTGACATGCACTGTGAGCTGTAAGGTCTTATATAGACAGGTGTGTGGCTTTCCTAATCAAATACAATCAGTATAATCAAACACATCTGGGCTCAAATGAAGGTGTAGAACCATCTCAAGGATGATCAGAAGAAATGGACAGCACCTGAGTTAAATATATGAGTGTCACAGCAAAGGGTCTGAATACTTAGGACCATGTGATATTTCATTTTTTTCTGTCAATATGGGGTGCTGTGTGTACATTAATGAGGAAAAAAAATAAACTTAAATGATTTTAGCAAGTGAAAAATACCAATACCCTTTCCATACCCACTGTAACACTGACCCAATCCTGCTGGTGGTGTTGTTCCTGACCATCTCCATCCCTTCATGACCACAGGGTTACACTTCTGTAATCTTCTGATGGCTACTTCCAGCAGGATAACACAGCATTTCACAAAGCTCCAATGGTCCCACTTTATATTAGGTGGCCATAACTACTATGTACTTACATCAAAAAAATAAGTACAATATACTTACTGTGTTCATATTGTACTGCAAACCACTTTTGATTCCATTGAGGTGGGATAGGTTTGGTGGTATGGGTAGGTTCAAGGGTGGGTTAAGGAGTAAAGGATGGGTCAACAATGTTTCCAGCACCATGTTGAATCTATGCCACACTGAATTAAAGGGATAGTTCACCCAAAAATGAAAATTATCCCATGATTTACTCACCTCAAGCCATCCTAGGTAAGACTAGCTTCTATATAAGACTATCTTCTTTCAAACGAATACAATCAGATTAATGTATTTAAAAATATCCTTAGTCCTCCAAGGTTTATAACGGCAGTGAATGGGGGGCCACGTTTTGAAGTCAAAAATAATGCATCCATCCATAAAAAAAAAAAAAAAAATCCATATGACTCCAGTGGGTTAATAAAGGCTTTCTGAAGCGAAGAGATGCGTTTTTGTAAGAAAAATATCCAGATTTAAAACTTATAAAATATAAATTCAAATAACTAGCTTCCGGTGGACAACCATAGACATAATGCGCGAGTCCATTTGCGGCGGAAGAGTATCCTTTGACCTGACGCACAGCGTAATGACAAACGCGGTTCTCTCTGATTACCACTAATGTGGTGATTCACTTTCACAAGCAATAAATTTGTTTAGTTTTTATTTCTGCTTGTTAATATCAGTTACGAGTGTCCAAATGTGACTGTTAACCTCTCTCACCTGTTATACTGACCCAGGCGCTGCTCCATCTCAGTGATGTGCCTCAGTTTGTGCAGGAACCATTTGTCTATGGCAGTGAGGTCATGGATCTGATCAACAGTCAAACCACTGTGCAAGGCCTTGAGAAACAAGACAATCATCATAATTCCTAAAATCAGCAGACTATACTATGAATGGCATGAACATAAACAGGCTTTTCTAATAAATGATTGCGATCTACAAGAAATTGTTGGGTCATTGTTAAATGAGAAATAATGGCTCTTGATTGTTGGCTGTTAGCCTGCAGTGTCCCTTGAATACAGAGCAGAACCCAATGAGCTGTAACTCGCTGCTGCCATAGTGCTGTGAGGGGGACGGGGATCTTGGCCAATCAGGACACAGCACTTAATAGCCTGTCTGCTTAATAGGAGGCATAACCTGCTCTGAATGAAATTATGTGCCTGGAGACTAACATCAAACTCTACTGCCACAAAAGCGAGACCAACCTTGAGAGTTATTGATGTCTCATGTCTTGACAGGATTTGGCCTATTATTCCTTAATAAATCTGCCAGCATCAATGCGTTCATTTAACATTTGCATGACTCGGTTTTTGATGAGAAGCAGGTTGTGTTTAAGTCATTTTCATTTTTAATGAATGTCCAGTTGATACAGAGTGGTTTTGTATCATCCTAAAGGGGTTTATTTTGCAATAATGACCAGCTGACAACAGTACTACAAGTAACTGTATAGTACTACATTACCCTAGTATTACACAGCTACTTACAAGACAAGTACATAAAAAGGAGAGGAAAGAGTTCGCTGAGACAAATTAGAAACTAGGAAATTGGTGGCGAGTGACAATGGGTCAATTACACAATTTAATGGTCATCATCCAAAAATATTTGATCACATAATAAGGCAACTGACCAATTAGAGTCAAGGATTCTATATAATAATCCTTTAAAATTAAGGTTTAGTTAAATATCTTTTACACTGAATGTTCACAGACAATGTGTACAATTTTGAATTATTAAGGTTGTTTTGCCATTTTCTTTGTCTTAAAAATCTATTTGATTTTATTTTAAAAAGTAAAAATAAATAAATAAACAGTAATATTGTGAAATATTACAATCTAAACTAACATTTTTATATTTTATTATATTTTCAAATGTAATTTATGCTGAATTTTCAGCATCATTACTCCAGTGTTCAGAGTCACATGATCTTACAGAAATCATTCTAATATGCTGATTTGGTGATCAAGAAACATTTCATATTATTATCAATGTTGAAAACAGTTGTGCTTCTTAATATTTTTGCAGAAACCATAACACATTTTTTTCCAGGATTCTTTGCTTAATAGAAAGTTCAAAAGAATAGCATTTATTTGACATATCTTTTACAACAGTATAAATTTATTCAATTGTATAAACATAAATACATATTCAAAAGTATAAACAGCATTCTTTGCTGAATAAAACTATTCAGTTCTTGAAAAAAAAAAAAAAAAAAAAAAAAAGATTAAATAAATAATCCTACTGACCCCAAACTTTTGAATGGTTTAACCTAAGATTTAGGACCTATGTAAAAGCTGTTGTCTGATTGACTAAATCATGAGTCTAAATTAATCATGGCTGTCATATTGAGTACAGTCAGAATCTATCATCTAGACTGTAATGCTCGTCTCTTAATGCTCTGAGTCACATACCTGGGCAAGGGAGAATATACGAGTACTTGAAGGCATGGAAAGCTCACGCTGCAGGTCAAGCTGCTCTGCCCAGGCTCTTTTCAGAGGCAGACGTGGTACAAAGCCGTCCACTGAGGGGTGGCACATTCGCAAAGCCTTCTGGATGCTCTCCTCAAAGGTTCGGCCAACTGCCATGACCTGTGAGGGGAGGAAGTAAGAGGAAAGAATGGAGACGGAAGCTTTTTTTGCCTATTATTGTAAATCAACAGCACTAAACCAACTGTGATACGGACTTTAACAAAATTGGCAATAAAGAATCAAAATCCTAATTCAGTCCTGGATTAGTTTTATTCTGTGATTGAAAGCAGCAGTGTTCGATTGCCATGGCAACTGCCGCACCTCTCCAACACTCTTCATGGCACTGCCGATCTCCCGAGACATTCCTTGGAAGCGGTCTAGATCCCAGCGAGGTATTTTGGTGACAATGTAATCCAAACTGGGCTCAAAACAGGCCGTGGTCTGCTCCGACACAGCGTTCTTTATGTCCGGCAGAGGAATGCCCAGTGCTAGTTTAGCAGCTACAAATGCTAGAGGGTACCTAATGAGAAAGGGTCAGAAAGCAGAAATGTCATATAATGGATAATGTTAAAGGGTTAGTTCACCTAAATGAAAATTCTGTCATTAATTGCTCACCCTCATGACGTTCCACACACGGAAGACCTTCGTTCATCTTTGGAACACAAATAAAGATATTTCTGATGAGATCCGAGATGTATATAATTCGTCCATGGGCAGCAATTTAACCACCACTTTCAAGGTCTGGAAAGGTACTAAAGACATTGTTAAAACAGTTGACGTGACTGCAGTGGTTCAACCTTAATTTTATGAAGCGACAAGGATACTTTTTGTGTGCAAAAACAAAACAAAAATAACGACTTTATTCAGCAATCTCTTCTCTTCCCTGTCGTTATCCTTACACAAGTGACGCAGTGAAGGCTTACGTCCGAATGCCAGCTCGGTATTGGCCAAAGTTGCACACGTGAGCAGCACAACACATGCATGTGATGCTGACACAGGAGCCAATAATGAGTCGGCGTTCTGGCGTAAAACCTGGGAGCACTGGACACAAACACCGTATGAGAATGACACAGAAGAGAAGATATTGTTGAATAAAGTCGTTATTTTTGTTTTGCACACAAAAAGTATTCTCGCCGCTTCATAAAATTAAGGTTGAACCACTGCAGTCACATCGGCTGTTTTAACAATGTCTTTAGTACCTTTCTAGACCTTGACAGTGTCGGTTAACTTGGTGTCTATGGACAGGAATATACCTCTCGGATTTCATCAAAAATATCTTAATTTGTGTTCCGAAGATGTGGAACAACATAAGGGTGAGTAATTAATGATAGAATTTTCATTTTTGGGTGAACTAGCCCTTTAACTACTAGGGGTTTAATGGTACATGTATTCGTCCCGAACTGTATGGTATGGATGTCACGGTTCGGTGCATACAGTCAGACGACGAATACAGGCGATCCACACTTCAATCAAGAAGGGGGCGCGCACAGTAATTTAATGCTGTTTGCTAACCACCAAAATGGGAAGAAACGCAGAAGAAGAACAGATGATCTATGCATAGATATGTTAACGTGTAATCTCTCAATCAGTGTTTAAACCACGGAAAGACATCAATAAAACAGCTTGAGAATAATATCTCACGTAGCATTACATTTACCTCAGGAAAGTCATTTAGTGTCCACAGCATGTTAGTTCACTAAAGAAATAAACTCTAGAGGGGAGCACTTCACTAAATATATGCACTATATTAGCTTATATATTCATTATATTTACTTTACCTGTAGGCAATATCTTAATTATTTAAAATACATTTAAATAAATTTGTCATGAAAACAAGTTATGACAGTAACTGTGTAAATGATCATATTTCAATAATTGGAGTAGAAAAATAAATGAAGTTAAAACCTGCCTTATGTGCAATTTAAATGTTTTTTTTTTGTTTTTTTGTTTTTTAAGTGTTGGTTATTATGTCTAATATTAAATAGCAACTGAATTTAATAGTTTGGGCTCAGTTGTTAATTGTAAACTTTTTTTATCCTTAAGAAAATGTTCATTATAATGAACATTTTCTTAAATGAGAGATTTAAAGAGAGAGATACAATTTGTTCAGTAAACCACTGTTTAATAAAAAAGAAGAAAAAAGAAGCAATTTTATATTTAGTATCAAACTGAGGTATGTACCAAACCAACATGTGTGTGTTTCGTTACACCCCTATTATCTACAATAGTAGAGCAAAAGTAACTGCAGCTTATAATTATTATATAAGTTCATTAGACTCCAAAATTACATCTTTTAAGATCTCAATTGTGACTGAAGGCCCAGGTATACTTCATTTTCCATGCTCCGTCTTGCGCACAATCAAGAACACAAGCCTTTCAAAGTGTACTCCTTTGGCCGTGAGCATGGAAAGACACGTTCGGCGCGTGCACACTATCTAGTATATTTTGTTTTCAAGCACTCAAGTAACTCGCACATGCGCTGTTGTATGCGGACTCGCTTTATGCCGAAAATGAAGTCATGCAGATGGTGCGCGGACACGGACGGCCGAAGTATACTTTGGGCTTGGAACTTGAAACGAATTTCAACAGTGTCCCAAACCATGTTCGGATTTGTCATGATAGCAAAGTCTGCAAAACTGCAAAAGATCACAACTATACAATGTAGACAACTATCTAAGCTGTGATATCCATATATAACATTGGTTCTCTCACTGTATGTCAACCACTATCTAATTTGTGCCTATTTGTATTTCTCCTAATATATTTAAGGAGAAACATCTGAGAAAGTTGATACTTAAATTAATAAATTAAAATTACTTAGTCTTTCCAATTGGGATTTACAAAATAATAATAAACCTAGCCCTTAGCACAATTTAAATAACAATGATTTCCAAAAATCCCTCCATAATGATTTTTCGAAAAAAAAAAAAAATAATAATAATAATTATAATTGCCCCACAAGGTATTAAAACTATTTTTGCCTCTTCACACTAATATTTTTATAAGACAACAAAATCTGTTCTGTTTATTCCACACAATTTGTTTGTCTTCTTATGGAGCGTGTGGCATTGATGCTTTCAAAGGATATAGATTCATTTCACACTGAACAGACAGAGTGGTGGGTGGGTGTTTTTTTAGAGTCTGGCTCTCAACATACACAGAACTTTGGCTGCAGTCAGTTCTCAATATTTTGGTGACAAAAAACTCAAAACCAAAGGCAGTGTGAAACTGACACCTTCAGTTGATCACCGGGAAACGTCTGTTTCACAGGTAAAACTTAAACCAAGCCAAAGCAATTTACACTCTTAAATCTGTACCATACAGCATTAAATGAACTCAAATGCAACATGGTTAGGTACCTAAAGACATACGGTAACTAACTGTAGCTAACCATAATGCTTGTATTCATGCTTAAATACTTTAAAAATAAAGATGGATGTATTATTAAATAATACTCTGGTGTGCAGATCTTACCCTGTAGCTTTGGAGGCCAGTGCTGAGCTTCTGGAGAGGCGAGCATTCACCTCAATGATACAGTACTCTAGAGAGGACGGATGCAGGGCATACTGGATATTACACTCTCCCACAATGCCCAGATGACGCACCACCTTAATAGCGGTCTCTCTCAGCATGTGGTACTCCTCATTGGACAGAGTCTGGCTGGGTGCAACCACAATGGAGTCACCTTTGAGATGACCAGAAAGGGCCATTAACTGAAGCGCTTGAGGATTTACAATGCATATGATGTGACTGGTGTTTAAATTCACATGGGTTTATGGGTTATGAATATGGATGTGTATATGCAGGGGTCAATGACAAACAAGGATTTACAAGACTATGAAGAGAAAAAGTCTTTTGAAAATATAGTTTAACATGCATGTTTTTGGTTTAATGACTCTAAACGAGAATAAATCTAAATCTTGAACAATGTGATGAAATAATAAAAGATTATGCAAAACTACTTTTAATAAAAGTACTTTTTTTCCTGACACGCATGCAAGATTTTGTTCTACATATGGTACCTGTGTGGATGCCCAGGGGGTCAAAGTTCTCCATATTGCAGACAGTGACACAGTTATCAGCGACATCTCTCACTACCTCATATTCCACTTCCTTCCACCCCAGCAGGGACTTTTCCACCAGGATCTGCTTGCTCATGGCCAGGGCCTGTAACAGAACAGAGTAAGAGTGAACGGACTTAACCCAATTAACTTTCAAAACTCAACTTCATACCCAGTGAAAAAAAGACCATTTATTGAGAACCTAAGCTGCAAAAATGTAGGTTTATTGATGGATGAAGCATTTCAAAATATTGAAATATGCCCAACAGAAAACCCGCGGCAGACAAATAAGTTAAAAACATATTAGTAGGAGTCTTAAAGACAGAATCAAAAAATAATCAACAAAAAATATTTGGCACAAAATAACTAACATGGGGGGGAGACATAAATAAAAAGGTGCAACATGAACTCTTAAATCAAACATGAAACAACCTTTAAAAAAATCTCTCTGTTCAGGAACAAACATTCAGCTATTTTTGAAGTTGATAATAAAGCAGAAAATATTTAAATTCAGAGCATCAGCATTAAAAAAATAATAATTCATGTTGTGTGATGTTTTACAGTGCTTACTTTGCGAGCGGTGTCCTCTAGCTTCTCTCTATTAGCACACAGGCCTGAACCAAGGCCACCCAGAGCATAAGCTGATCTCAGCATGACAGGGTAGCCAATCTCCTCTGCTGCCTTCAAGGCATCTGCCACCTTCCAGACAAAAATAATCATCAGTACATAATCACAGACATATATCTGTTCAAACAGTGCCCAAATGTAGCATTTACATTGAAAAGTTTCTCTGAAACCTCAAATAAGACGACATCACAACAGTACCACATTATGCAACTCACCGTTTTAACAGCGATACTGGGAGCAATCTTTTCGTTGATCTCCATTAGTTTGTCTGAAAAGAGTTGCCGGTCCTCAGTGGCCATGATAGACTCTACAGGTGTGCCCAAAACCTGCACTCCATATTTCTGCAGGACACCACTCTGAAAGAGCTCCACCCCTGGGACCATGTACAGGAACATAATGTACTATCAATCAATCCTTTCAGTCCTGTTAAATTTGGTAAAGTGTGACACTGAATGCTCACCGCAGTTGAGAGCCGTCTGTCCTCCCATTGAGAGCAGGATGCCATCAGGTCGCTCTACTCTGATCACCTCCGTCACAAACTCAGGAGTGACAGGCAGGAAGTACACAGAGTCTGCCTGCTTGGTGCCAACCTCGTTTGTTTGTACAGAGGCAATGTTGGGGTTAATCAGCACTGTTTGCAGGTTTTCCTCCTGTAGACAGAAATAAGAAACATTGAGGTGAGAAAGAACACCTGTACTGTTGTTTCAGCAAGGTAAGTGGTTCTCTAACTGTGATACATGACATGACAACTCTTTAAACTCTTTAAAAAAAAGTATAGAATTATATTTAGAATTATATATTATTATCTAAGACTAAAATGATTAAAAATCATTTTCGGTAATTGAAATGAAATATGAATTAAAATATAAATAATATATTACCTTTAAACCCTTAAAAACATACCTCGGGTCTTTAGCGACCCGAGTCAGTGATGATGATATAAAACATTTGCTCAAACTGAACACTTCCAAGCTTCAAAAGGTAGCAAAATATGCTTTATTTTATTCTACTGTAATTGTTACTCTAATAACAGAAGAGTTTTATATTATTGTGACAGGTAGAGATCCATCCGTGTTAGAAATAGATCTGGGTCGCTAAAGACCCGAATATGTAATAATGATTGGCAAAACATTCATGCATTTATGAGACTTCATGCATTTAAAGTTCTAAAATTACTAAAACAAATAAAAATATATTAAAGCTAAATAGAACTATTTAAAAAATGACATAAACTAAAATTAAAAAGCACAAAATCACTTGAACTGAAAATAAAACTGAAAATATAAAAATAAAAGCTAGTTAAAAGTATTACTAAATAATAGAATAGTATATAAGTAATACTAAAATATTATTAACAAATACAAAAAAGACAAGCAAAAATGAGAAAAACAAAAGCAAGAAAAAAAAAGTTTAATGGGAGAATATGAGATTTTTAAATTGATCTTAAATTGATATTAATCAAAACATTATGTGTTACTAACACCCCTTAAAATTGACGTTTTGGATGATGGCATCCCAACTAGCTTAACTAGCTTCACCATTAAGACTTCCTTGGTCAACCAGATTTACCACAAAACATTATTGCTGGTGAACAACACTTCCATTCCACCGGTCTAGTCCATAGGCAACAAACTAGCACTAAATTCAACACACAATCTTGAACCATCAGAAATTTATTCTAAGGCCTAAACACTTTTTTATCAACAAGATGTGCTCAAAAAGACTACTTGATTTGGTACCTGGCCTGAAAGGTTTGAGAAAGACTGAACTAGGTCAGGTACAACCTGCAGAAATAAAACAAAACAGCTCACCTTCATTGCTTTGACAGCCTGGGATCCTGAGTAGTCAAATTCTCCAGCCTGACCAATGGACAGGCCTCCAGACCCCAGAACCAGCACTTTGGACACCTGAGTAAAGCAAGGACAAAAAACAAGTGTCTGTGTCTGAACTCAACACAACATGCCAGCAGATAGGACTTCTAACTTATGTAGTTTGTCTCCCCCACCTGGATTCTCTGAGGAACAACAGGTTTCTTTGGCATCACAGATGAGATGCTCCCCTCCTTCCCCTTCCTTATCAGAGAGATGAAAGCATCAAACAGGAACTATAAAAGATAATTGAAGAAAATGCTCAAGTACACTGGCTGGTTTTTAATGAAATAATCAGCACCCTGCTGTGTAGGGAAGTCATGTATGAATCCGTATGGAGGATTCAACACTACATGATCAAGAGAGGACATTCAGCCATGAAAAACAAAAAGATCAGACTCTTCACAATCCTCTGACAGTGCTGCAGTACCTCTGTGTCTGTGGGTCCTCCCTTGGCCTCAGGGTGAAACTGCGCTGTGAACACTGGTTTGGTATTATGCATAATGCCCTGGAAGAGTAGAAGAGAAAACAGTGTTAGGCGTTAACCTACATTACTAACACAAAAAAAAGGTTTTTACAAATAAGAATATTTTCCAAACAGCTTAAAAGTTAATTATCAATCAGTGACCATAGTATATCAGAGGCCATAGTAGTCAAAATAATGTTGAGGTGTTACTTTAAAGGAGATCAACCACAGAAGCGAAACACATTACTAAAAAACCTTCTGGGCACTTTTAATTAATTTTTCGACAGTCAGTCACAGTTAAAGTGATAGGTCACCCAACAATGACAAAGCTTTTGAGTTTTACAGAGAGACTCCCCACTACTTTCTTTATATGGAAAAATTCACATTTTCACTCATGTTCCATATAAGAGAGAAGGTTGAACACGTTTGGAATGACATAACGGTGATTAAATGATGACTATTTAAATTGTTTTAGGCGAAGCATCCCTTTAGCGACACAGACCTCATTGGTTCCATCATTTGCATTGATGAAGAGAGGACTCCAGCCTGGAGGAAGAGACTCGCTGTCTATGCCATACCCATGATTCTGAGCTGTGATGAAAGCTTGGCCTGTCATCACGTTCACAACTGGCTGGTTTTGGCCTCTGTAAAAAAAAAGAAGAACTAATTAAAAATAAATCTTACAAATGACAAAAGTTATGCTTCCTCTTCTTCTGCCATAGTATTTTGTCCTTGTATTCCATTCCCAGACCAATATGAAATCAAATTTGACACAATCAGTAAATTAAGGTCTATGTAATAGACTAGGTGGGTCTATAATATAATAATAATAATGATTTGTACCTGTTTCCCATTGGTAGTTTATAAGACTGTGCACCAGCTGCCAGAGCTGTGATTTGATTCCCCATACAAATACCAAACACTGGCTGAGGACAGTCACTTTCCAGCACCTAAAGGTCATTATGATGGCGGGATGAAAAATGAGCACAGTGAGACAATTTTTTTCATTTTCAAAATCTCATTTTATAGTTTACCTAGCTTAATTATTTTTTCACTTTTTATCTAATGTAAATAGTCAATGTCAACTGCTGTTCGCAACCCACTTCTGTAATGTAACATTAAAAAAAAAACAAAAAAAAACAGCACATTAAAGGTGCTGTAGAACGTCTTTTTAAAAGATGTAATATAAGTTTAAGGTGTCCCCTGAATGTGTCTGTGAAGTTTCAGCTCAAAATACCCCATAGATTTTCTTTTTAATTAATTTTTCCCACTATTTTGGGGCATCATTAAATATGAGCCGATTTAGGCTGCGGCACCTTTAAATGCTCACGCTCCCCGCCCCCGGAGCTCGCGCTTGCCTTTAACAGTGCATAAACAAAGTTCACACAGCTAATATAACCCTCAAAATGGATCTTTACAAAGTGTTCGTCATGCAGCATGTCTAATCGCGTAAGTATGGTATTTATTTGGATGTTTACATTGATTCTGAATGAGTTTGAGGCTATGCTCCGTGGCTAAAGCTAACATTACACACTGCTGGAGAGATTTATAAAGAATGAAGTTGTGTTTATGAATTACACAGACTGCAAGTGTTTAAAAATGAAAATAGCGACGGCTCTTGTCTCCGTGAATACAGTAAGAAACAATGGTAACTTTAACCACATTTAACAGTACATTAGCAACATGCTAACGGAACATTTAGAAAGACAATTTACAAATATCACTAAAAATATCATGTTATCATGAATCATGTCAGTTATTATTGCTCCATCTGCCATTTTTCGCTGTTGTCCTTGCTTGCTTAGTCTGATGATTCTGCTGTGTACAGATCCAGACGTCCTGCCCTTGTCTAATGACTTGAACATGGGCTGGCATATGCAAATATTGGGGTCATACATATTAATGATCCCGACTGTTACGTAACAGTCGGTGTCATGTTGAGATTCGCCTGTTCTTCGGAGGTCTTTTAAACAAATGAGATTTATATAAGAAGGAGGAAACAATGGAGTTTGAGACTCACTGTATGTCATTTCCATGTACTGAACTCTTGTTATTTAACTATGCCAAGATAAATTCAATTTTTAATTCTAGGGCACCTTTAAATAGAAAAAAAATGATTTGGTTACCAGTTGCCTAATTGATGTCAGCAGAAAATGAAAGTTGTTTCAGATGAATGATTCCAAATGAATTGGCAATACTATCTAACATACCTTGCGAACATTTTGAACCAAGGTCTTTGCTAGTGAAGGATCTCCTGGGCCGTTGGAAATGAAGAGACCATCATACTCCAAACTCATCAGGTCTTGGTCCCATGGCACTAAATGCACCTCTGCTCCACGCTAGGATATAAAATAGAAAAGATTTTAAATATAAGCTATATTGTTTCCACAGAAGACCACAACCAAAATCCCCTACCTTGACAAGTAGCCTTATAATGTTGTGCTTGATTCCACAGTCAACAGCAACCACTTTGATTGGGTTACCTTTCCCAAACACTTGAATGTCCTTAAAGCAGGAAGAGATATGGTGAACACTCACTGAAAATGCAGTGACAGCAGTTTAATCAAGTATGCTGGTTACCTTGGTTGAGACCTCAGCCACTAGATTTCTTTGGTTAGGGTCTGTGATTTCCACTGGCTGGCCATCAAATTCAATCTTCCCCAAAACGGTACCCTTATTAGAAGAAAAAAATAGGAACCTTTGGAATGTATTTAGGACAAACTCTGCATACTTCAAAATTGCGTAAATGCTGACCTTGTCTCTAATGATCTTTGTCAGCATCCTGGTATCTATCCCAAAAAGTGCTGGCACCTGAAAGTAAAAACTAAGTATAAGTAAGTATAAGTAAGAATACTAATAAGTAGAAGTTATATATATGGAAACACACCTTCTCCTCTTGAAGCCACTGTGCCAGTGATTTTACAGAGTTCCAGTGACTGTACTCTGCACTGTAGTCCTGAACCAACAATCCTGACACCTTCCGACATGGAAACAAACAATCATGACTGCAGATAAGGGTTGAATATATATTTATATTTATGTATTTGGCAGATATTTTTGATTCAAGGTATTTATTTTATCAGAATTAAACACATGATCTTAGCATTGCTACGAGCTGCATAGTTCACCTGAATGCGATCAGACTCCACATTTTTCTTCAATCCTAGCTCATCCAGCTCCTGTGTGTTGGGAATGCCATAGTTTCCCACAATGGGGTAGGTGAGAGTCAGGATCTGCCCTCTGTAACTGGGGTCTGTCAGAGCTTCAGGATAGCTGGAGGAAAATAGACAAATTTTAAAATAATGCTTAAAGTCAGCATCAAACTACAGTTGCTATAGACCTTTCTTCCCTAATAGGGCTTTTCGCACTTGAAATATTTAACCCAGGGTCATTCTAAACCCAGATAAACAATTTTGATTATAGATTATGAGGGCTCATGAATTAAAAAAAAAAATGTTGAATGAAAAAAAATGATGTGCATAGATAAATCATTTGAAATAATATATAAACACAGCAGTACTCTAATCATACAAGAATTGGCCAATTTGATTTCATGGTGACTGTAAAGCTAATATGACTAACTTTGAAACTAGAAAAGGCAACTGTGACATTAACTTGACAAAGAATAAAGCGTTTAGGTCTTATGTAGTTAAAACTTTCAGGCGAGATTTCAAGTTCGAAAACGATGTGTTTGCAAGAGTGTTCTGGATAGCTGATAGACTGATGCTAGGCTAAAGTACATGAAAGCTTTAGGAGGAGTAACAGCTGAGACATTTGGTCTTGGGTTTGAAAATGGTTTATTACATGAGTGTTGCCATTGATTGGTTAAACAAAGATGGAACTTTCCACAACTGTCAAAACACTATATTAATAATGCATGACATTAACAAAGTATCCCTTCTTACCCAACTAGCCCTGTGTTGAAAACCAGCTCTCCAGCTGCAGACAGATCATGGCCAAAGGAGTATCCCTTCATCTTGGTCCCATCTTCAAGCACCAGTTGTGCAGTCTGAGCCTGAACATTAGACTAAATTTAAAGGCAACAAATGTGTCTGTGGCAAGGAATTCATGATGTGCAAAGTGAAGCAAAATGTGAGTCAGATTTCCAGGATTTTTGAATATCATGTGACAGTTAAATTTTCACCTCATAACATGTAAATTAAAGTAATGTGCTCAACCATTTTATCTCAAAGTTAACACACCTTAAAGCTGAGCAACCTCGTTGACGTTCTCCAGTTACGCCATCCCAGGCTCAGCGATTTGGCAACTCCACAGACCGTTAAGATTTTTGACATATTCTGTCCAGAAGTTTTTTTTTTTTTCTCTCTTTACAGTGTGCGCTCTTTTCAAAGTATATGTGAATATCAGCTTGAAAAGGGTTTAAAATATTTCCATGCACCGGTGAACACAGCGCGCTCCGTTCACCTGCTGCCGCTGTGTAAAGTTGGAGATGGAGAGAGAGCACGAGATCCTAACACTCTCATCGCTTACTCAACGCGCTGTGCTCTGATTGGTCAGTTTGACTTCGGCGGCTGAAGACGAAGCAGGTGATTATTGAATAGCTGTTGTCATTATCAGCGTTTCAAAATTGGTTCAAGTGCTCGTCTTTAATGCGACATTTTTAAATATATTACAAAATGGCAGTTTTTATTGTTAACTAAATCTAAAATTAATATTAAAACAATTTAAAAATACTTTTCCGTAATTGAAATGAAGCTCAAATGAAATATAAACATATTGTATGGAAAAACTTCTAAAAGTGTTGTCTTGGCAGCTAAATGGAATAATTTTATGCTGAAGCACTAAAATTACTAAAACTAAAATTGATTAAAAAAAATATTATAACAATCTTATAACAAAAAAAAAAGAATTAAATTGACAAAAGATAACAAATTACTAAAACTTAAATGAAAATTAAAATAAAAAAACTGAAAATATAAAATAAAATATAAAAAAGCGAATTCAAAATAAAGCCAATTAATACTAAAATAACACAGATAGGCTAATCACAATGATGAAAAGAATTAATGCAGTTTCATTATGGCAACATCCACATTACCTAGATTTATAGTAAAACTATAGCATTCATTAAATTTCAAATATCACAACAAAAAAAAATTGTTATAGAGAAGAATAAAAAATACAATATGATGGGGTGGTGGAGTCTGATGCAATGTGACATAAAAACAGCAACACTGAAAATGTAAAAAAAAAAAAAAAAAAACCTGTCCATATAATTTCAACAATGCAAAATCTTGCATCAGTCTACATGCCAGACCAGGTAGCAAATGTCATGTTGTATGTAGGATTTTTTAAAGGAAGCTCTATGTGCCTTCTAAAGGAAAATCACACAGACTTCTGATGAAACTACAGCACTTCCTAACCATGCATTCACATTTGCAACCCTGATCCACAGTTTGCTACAGTGAGCAAATCTCTGCTCTTTTCCTCTCCTTCTGACAATAGAGAGAGCCCCTATCAGGGGATTAATGCTGGTGCAGGACTTTGCTGAGCATGCTGGGAGGGCTCAGTGCCAAGGCCGCCACTCTGGTGGATTCAGCAGTCTGTCAGAAACAGCACATAATGTGCGGCACCATTCAGCAAAGACAAAGTCCAACAGGAACTATATTCATCAGCTGTGGCTGTAGCAGGTTGTAAGCAGTGTAAACTTGACCACAAACTAAACCATGGTATTCTGTGTAACAGATGTGTAGCACACTGCACACTCAAATGCATGAGTGAAACTGGTCTCATCAACATTTGGTTTGATTTGTTTTATTATAGTTTATTTATCTCAATTATAAACTATTTAAAATTAGCCTAAAATAGCCTACATAACTTTTACAACATTAATTAAGCATATTAGGGTGCATTCAGTTTGATTGGGACATTTTCCCCCAGCCATCTCAATGGCAAAAAGTGTCCCAATCTACCTGAATTCACAGATATCAAAAAAAAAAAAAAAAGAAAAAAAAAAGTGCTATATAGCACTAAAAGTGGTTCTTGTCTCGTAATCATAGGGGAACCACTTTTGGTTCTATGTAGCACCATATCTTTAAAGGTGATATACAGCACCTTTGTCAAATGGTGCTATGTAGAACCCATAAGAGGTGCCATATCCCATTTTATTTCTTAAACAAAAATGGTGCTAAACAGCACCAACAGTGGTTCTTTGGCTCGTAAAGAACCTTTAAAGGGGCTTAAAAGTACAATTTGTGATATTTTTTTCCGCTAGAGGTCGCTAGAAGCCTATTCAAAACAAAGGCGTAGTTTGATGACGCCAAGTTTTAGAGCGGAATCTTGGGACATGTGGTCTCCATCTCAACGGACGGTGCAAAAGAATAGGTATTGGAGTCTGGAAGAACTCATGTTCGTGGATGCGATTATTAACGTTACTGTAGTATGAAGCAGAGCAGGACCGAGTGTTGCGGGACCTGAACGAGGAGCTGAAGCGATTGATCAACACACGCCTCACGAGCAGCAGGACTTTTATTATGACACAGTCGCCGGCGCCGCTTCCGCTTTTCCGGTCATGAGTTTACGGGAGCTGTCCTTGTCGACAGAACCAGCGGCAGATGGTAAACAGTAATTATGTTCCATAAATAAGTAACACAATCCACCATAAAACGTGCAAGAAGTAAATAAGGAACTGCTTGAAGCAAGCTAGTGGTTTACTGGACGCTAGACACTACTTCCGCATTTGTCTACGGCACTGTTGTCATGTGGTTTCCACGTCAGTAAAGGCGGTAACAAAGGTAACTGACGTCATTGACAGGCGACTGCACTGCCCCGTGTCACTGTTTAGAATGGACATTTTCTCATGATTTACAAGTAGTTGGAAATATTAGAGATATTGTTTGTAATCAGCTGGACAAAATATATAACACTAGCCTAGTGGTTCTTTGTACGGCAGTGGTGCTATAAAGCACCTTAACCACCCCCAAAGAACTACTGAAGAACCATTGAAGCACCAAAATTTGGTGCTCTACAGCACTTAAAGTGGTTCCCCTATGATTACAAGCCAAAGAACCACTTTTAGTACCGTATAGCACCATTGTTTTTAGAGTATACTGCATGTGTAATGTGCTTGCTATTTAGGTGATTTACCTGTTCACCCACTCGAGTCCAATTCTGAACTAAAGGAGTGATTGTTATATTTCCTGGTAAAA
This sequence comes from Chanodichthys erythropterus, assembly GCF_024489055.1. NCBI lineage: Eukaryota > Metazoa > Chordata > Actinopteri > Cypriniformes > Xenocyprididae > Chanodichthys > Chanodichthys erythropterus. The sequence goes on from NC_090234.1 coordinate 23,096,297, forward strand.
TCAAAAGTTTCAGCTCCAATTTTATGCAACACCAGCATGAAATTGGACTGTATCATTTTAGTCAGAAAAGAGCTGTTCACGTTTTTGCCATTATAATTTGTGTGTATTAGCTTAGTTCAAGTTACATTTTTGTATGTTTTATGCAAGAACGCTACTTTTAATTGCCATCAGTGGAGAAATAAGCTTTTTGTTTTTGTGTAGTTACGATCTCTACCAGCAGGGGTATACTGTAGAAAATAACCAGCCAAACCCTCATCTATTGTTTTACAGAGCAGTGCCCTCTAGTCGTCATCCTATGAAAACTCATCTACTGTTGAGACAAATCTGTAAAGACCATGTGATGATTAAACAGTATTTTGAGCTTTAACGTTATTATAATGATGGGGAAATCCCTCACAATCAAGAATATGATATCCACTGAGATATTAAGTTCCTCTTAATTTAAATATGCAAATCAAGCTAAATCTAGCATTGTACTTCAGTATCAGTATTCCTAATCTCAAATTTGTTATGGGATGAAATCATCGTGTTTACATTAACTGATTGTCCTGCAATGTGATCCCTGTGTCTACATGGGAAATTGAATGGAGAGAACATCCCTGTCTTAACATAGCCTGCAATACTTCTGTGCTCCTTTTCTATTCTAAGAGCCTGCTGGCATAATAAGATGGAAAATTGTTAGCCTAAGTGATTAGGGGGTACGGGGTGTTTCAGAAATGCATCGCTTTCTATTACAGCTCAGCACTGGATCCTCACACTACACAAATACGGTTAGTTTCTTCTTCTGGAGCCCATCCATTTTGGCTGGGATCCCATCTGCTGTTTTCAAAGATCCCTAGCCATATACAAAGGTCTGAAAATAACCAAGGCCATGTTGGTCTTAATGCTCATTAGTCGTGTCTTTCTTCTATAGATGACAACAGAATAAAATGAATAACCATTTTTCAACATAAAACAACAAATTTAATAAAGCGTGTAAAGTTAAAGCAGATTACATAAAGCCATTTTGGAAGTTTCGGAGTTTCAGAAACTTGAGCAAACATTATTTTTAATTATTTTTTATATTTATGTGTGAGCCCTGACATTGTAATAGATGTGTTTTTTTTTTTCTTTTCGTCCTGAGGTGTTTATCCACATCTCAGCATATCTTAAGCAGCACTAGAACATTCTAGCAGCCTCTAGTATATGCAAATGATTACTTGGTGTTTTATTCCATCTCAGCACTTGAACCAGAAGTGGTGGGCAGGCCTCTCTGATGACGTGTGTTGGTGACTTCAGCAATTCCAAGGAACTATAATAGGTATTCTTTTACAGACAGGGGCTGCCATTCAGATGGCTTGGAGACCCTCAGTTGGAGTTGCAGCCGCTTTTCAAGGCTGTGTGCTGCTTTGTTTAGCTTTACCCTTTATAATCTGTCTGAGACGGCTTTAAGGGATAGGCAGGTGACGCTGAATCAACCCCCTTAAGGAGCTGTAGACCCCCCTCATAGAGATCCCAAGAAAACTTCGCACCTCTTCAGAAAGGGCTATAAATAAGGCCCATCTGTCCAGGGGCTAAGTTACAATCCCATTCCTTATGGAATTAGTAAGGAGTCCAGGAGGGTGAGCGGCACTGTTAGTTATGGGGACTCGCATCAGAACCATTGAGGTCCGAACTATGCAGAATCTGTGACCTCTATGAGTCAGAATGCTTCTGTTGCTCTGCCTTAAGGTTATCTGAAAATAACACCAGTCACTTCCTGCTCTATTCTTAAGACAGCAGCACCATGTTTCATTCACTCAGTGGAGTTTGTCCTTCAGTATCTCTTGAACTCTTGAATCATATACTGAGGTAAATACATAATTCACATGGGACACTATACATTATTCACATTTATCCACAAATGCATACTTGTATCTGTCGGTAGTGTCTAAATCATATTTGTGAAGGACAAAAGTGTTTTTCGGTGGAGTGTTTAATGCCCAAACTCAACTTTAAAGTTGTCAGAGGAATTTATGATGGAGTTACACACTGTAAAAAATGACCGTGATTTTAACAGTAAAAGACTGTAAAAATGCTGCGGTGAAAAACAATTGGTTTACAGAAAGTTTCCGTACTATATACGGTGAATAACTGTATTAGATCTAACGGTACATTTAATGTAATACTATGGTAAAATACCTTTAAATTCACAGTTTTTGGGAGTGAAAAATTTACAGTGAAAAAGCGTAAATTGATATTCCCACAATTCCCTGCGTGACACTTCACATTTGATATATTTTTGTTGAAATAACTCTGTTTCTTCTTAGTTTTTCTCATTTTTCTCTAATCAGTTATGTACATTAGGGTTTTATGTTACATCTAATGTTGTTAAATTAATGTTTATTGCATTTTTAAAATTTCATGCATGTTACCATGATGGTGTTTAGTGTGTGTGTGAATGACACTGTTTGCACCTTCTATATATTAGTGTTGTCCTTCTCAGCTTGTGGAAAACTTTGATTCATCATGTGACTCTTATCACCACTGTGTTTGGTGACTGTCAGTGAATTATAAAGGCACAAAACAGATATTAGTACTTCATTAGGTTGGTAAATTAACATTATATCAGTTAATGAAATACGGTATTTTACTGTAAATTCAACATTTCTTTTTTTACGTTGCTACTGTATTTTTTACGGTAACGTTCTGGCAACCACATCTGCCGTTTTTTTACCGTAAATTTTACTGGGATTTTTTTTACAGTGCACTTAATTTTGTGTCACTTTGAGTCACATTCAATGTGAGTTTCAATGTTCAATCTACTTTCAGTGTTGTTAGCTGGTTCCGTAAGCCATTATTTTTACATTCAGTCAAAAAAAAAAAAACATAAGACACAAATACAAGATAACATGTGTGTGTAGTTGTGTTTGTTTTTTGCAGATGGCTGTGGGTATATACAATATGATCATCCCATATCTGTGTCTCTTAATGTTATAAGACACCCATGACTAATGCTTCAAATAGGTTTTTAATATTTTTAGATATAGTATAAATCAGTTTGACTTTATGTGTCTCTCTAGTCACCGATACTTCATGTTTTATTGTCCAATTAGCAAAATTTATATCTATAGGCTAAGAATAAAAAATATTCCACATATAAAAGTGCTAAGATTTAACCAAAATCTTCAAACCACAAACAAATAATGTTATGTCAATGCATGATATTTCTTGGGTGGAAAATGTGTGCTATCGAAGAAAAACATAATTTCCTTGGCTACACATGGTGAAGTGTTTCACCATGAGACCTTTTCACCTTTCCTCTGAGTGTCTGTCCCCTTCCTCATGGTTGGCACGCCCTCGCTGTTACGCTCTCGAAAAGATACTAAATTAATCCAGAGATGTGTGTCACCTCGGCATGACACCCTGCAGGCTTTTACTGTATGATGATAGGCATAAGCTTGCTTACCTCATTAGTATAGCTTGTGTAGTTTGAGGAGAGTCAGATGGGGATATTTTCATTTCTGAGTCTGAGTAGCATGTTTATGAGACAGGAGTTTTATATTGAGGCTTCATTGATGTTTTGAAAGCTCAGTCTCAGGTTGCTGTGGAAAACAGGATATTCTTGTGCAGATCACATGATACACTAAAAACATATGATTGAATGACGTAAAACGAGTCACAGGTGTTTATACCATTGGTTTACACTCTGTTGTTTCATCTTAACATGATTCACTTCATGTTTTAACTCAAATAATGACTTTTTAAACATTCTTGAAGAGATAGTCCAGTCATAAAATGAAAGTTCTGTCATCATTTACTCACCCTCATGTAGTTCCGAACCTGTATGAGTTTCTATCTTCTGTGGAAGATATTCTGAAGAATGTTGGTAACCAAACAGTTTTAAAATGACAGTAAGTACTGTACATGATGACAGCTTTTTTATTTCTGGGTGGACTATCCCTTTAAGCACCTTTATTTAGCACCAAATACATTAAAAAAATCTCATTTTTAGGCAAAAATGAGGAATCAAAGCCAAACAACTCTGGTTCCACCAAATCTGACACATACTAGAGAAGTTATCTTGGGATATGTTCCATCAAACTTGATGACTCCTCCCCATCCCCAACAACCTACCAAATAACCAAGCAGGCTAAAAGTCAGTTAGCTGCTAAAATCATTAAGAGTTGAGGGGGTTGTTGGTTCTGGTGGGCAGGTGGATGGAATGGGAGGGGGCAGGTTCTTGGAGAAGGTGCTTCTAGATGGCAGGGGTGAGCCCTGATGACAGCTGGGGAGCTACAACTGAAGGGGGTCAGAGAAAGCAGGGGGGTTGATACGGGTGAATGAATATCTTGAGTCTCTACGTTAATGGCCTTCCTCTGGGGGTGGAGAAATGGCCAGCAAGACATATTTAGATGGGAGAGAGAGGGAAAAACTCATCTGTGCGCTTTGTGAGGTAACGGGCATCAGCAGCTGAGGTTTCCTTAAGACTTCTAGACAACTCCCTTTCCCAAGAGTCCAGGTTGAGATGAACAAAGACTGTTTAGTCACTCATTGTCACTATCAGCTTTCATTCACTTCACAGTTTAATTTCTCTCTGCCTCATCATTTCTCATACTGTCTGCACTTTGCTCTCACACACGATGACAGACACTGACAAATTTGGATGCTGGTAGAGTTCCACTCTTTGACAAATGTCTCTCCCCACTCAGATGACCCATAACTGAGAAAACCCCTGGGCTTCTAGTATATAGAGGATTGGTCTGAAACACAATTTGTGTATAGGCTAGTGCATAACTTTTTTTTTTTTTTTTTACATTTCCATTTGATTTATTTTTACCTTTTATTAAATTTTAAAATAATTTAAACATAATCAGACGTCATAGATTGAAATGTGACCAGGACACACCCGTACAGTAGATTTACTGTACCTTACCTGATAAGGTTTGAACCTGCAGAGAAGAATAGAACAGAAAAGTTACACAATAGTATAGAACAATGGCATAGAATATAGAAAATGTTATATGAGAATTATGTAGTGAGCAACTGAAAAAAGTTAAACAAACAAAACGTATATGTTCTATATCTTATTATTATTATTATTAAATCTCTCTTTTTTAACTTCAACAAAGTAGCCAACTTACATTCACTCTCATCAAAATTTTAGATCATTTACATTAGTTGAGAATTGATGCATAGCACCTTTTTTTGTCATGTCACTTTCACTGAAGTGACACATACCAGCAGACTTTCATTTATTTTGAAGAAAGTGGTCACATTCTAGCCACCTGTCCTGGTATTTTTAGCCATCAGCTGGTGACATCCCCCATTCTTTGAAACATTATTGTGAGGATGTAAGCATGATGTTGCCATTATTAATCTAGGTGTAGATTAAGCTACACTACAAAAAGTTTTGTTTCTGTATATATTTGTAACACTTAAATGTGATAAGGATATGATATATCATTTATAATGTGTAATGAAGATACTAATGATGACAGTGTTTTGTCAATAAACTTTCGCACGATTGCTGGCGTGTTTTGCTAGCGGTAGCCTATGGTTAACATCCTCAGGCGACCGCGATTTTTTTACACTTTCTAGTGTCATATTTACATACCTCCATAGGTGCACTACTACAGTGTTTGTTTTTTGAAAGCAAGCAATAGGAACACTTCTTAAATAGTACCCTAAAGTAGGCCTACCCTAAAAGTTTCCAAGGAAACGGAGGTCGCGGTGCTGGTAGCCTACATATATACTCCGCAAGAGCCCTTCTAATTTCTCAAGAAAATTCGCGGGTTGTAGTCTCCCCCTGAAGTTGAAATGAGATTTACGACCCTTTGCCGTCACCGCGCTTCGCCCCCTTCTCCATTTGGGGCGCGCGAGCCCTCCCCTCTGTGGCCAACGACCCAATCCGCTTTTGCATCAGTCTGACATCAACTCTGAAGTAAAGTATACGCGTATATAAACATCTATACTTACCTTGAGAATGCTGAGTATCCTCCAAGCTGTGGTCCACTCCCTGTGTTGACTTCCTTCCCGGCGGACAAATAGACTAAAAAATGGCACCTAAGAAGGACGCTAAGAAGCCCGAGCCCCCCAAGAAGGCAGAGCCCGCACCTGCCCCCGCTCCCGCACCTGAGGCCGCACCTAAACCCGCCGCAGTAGATCTGTCCGGTGTGAAGGTAACGACCATTCCTGTGATAACAAACAGATAGATTTTCAGTAAAAAGTTCACTGCATTGTTCAGACTTTAAAGTCATATTTGAAGTGATAGCTGCGTTAAAGTGTGCAGTTTGTTATAGCATGTTTTTTAAAACTAAATTCCAAATCAGACATTTTTAAATGAAATGCTGATTGGTCAATACATATTGTCCACCCACAGAATAATGTTCTATTATTATTTACATGCATTTGCTTTTAATGAAGCAAGTCTATAATATGTTTATAGCCTCCAGTGTCGTTTTGCTTATGAAAATGCCTGCATGAAGGTTGCATATTTTACATAAGTACACCGTCATGAAAGTTTGATCCATATATTTGAATATACACTAATCTGTTAATGCATATTAAACTGTATGCTAATGGATTTAGTCATTATAAGCAGTCGCCTAAGTTTGCTCTGTTGCCTGATGATCACTTGAAATATGTATTTTTGCTGGATTCAGCACCACGGATAGTTCCTGTTAAGTTGTTTTTTTCCTGCATAACCACAATCAAACGTCACACCCCTTTTTTGATTGGCCCAGATAGCCAAATGTAGAGAAGGTTCACATGGCCAAACATGGAGCTCCTTAATGTTCTGTAAGCAGCTGAGTGACTAAATTAAGCATGCCAAGATCTTGGGCTCTCACTCTTCGGTTTTCTATTAAAGCAACTGTTTGTGAATGACTCACCTGTCATAATGGTGTTAGAGATGTGATGGATTTGCTCAGGTCTTAAAAATCATTCCACATCTTTAGGCCATGCACATAGTGTCCCTTGACTTATGTAGTGGAAATTTGCATCACTGATTATTCTTTTACAAATGTGTTTTGATTCAACCATTACTCTGACTGCCCTGATATTTACCATTCATGCTATATCATCTTATTTTCCTTTGATATTCCGACTCATTCATGTGATTATAATGATATTATACAATAAAAATATAAAATTAAAACAGATCAAATTTAACCTAAACTAAAGTATATTATTGTGTTTAAAACTTATTTAAACTAACTGGTTTGTTTCATAATGCACATATACAGAACACATATACTTCTGTCCTTGATGCCATTTAGTCAATGCATTAAGTATGCAAATATTCTGGAATGGAATAGAATAAAATGTACCTCTAATTTCCTCATATTGGTTATATAAGAAAATTTAAGGTTGGGTAAGACTTTATAATAGCTTTAATAATACATTTATTTTCCATAACTACACAATGTGATGTAAAAGGATTCAAATGCAGCTGTCATGAAAGTTTGATCCATATATGTGAATGTACATAGCCTACTGATCTGCATATTATATTTGTTAATGTCTTATGGCATAGAGTAAAATGTACCTCTGTTTTCCTGCAGCTCGATTTCAGCCAGGACCAGATGGAAGGTGAGATCTTTTTTTATTTTATTTTTTATATAGATTTCATGACCATTGCTCACACATATGTATGAGTTTACATGGAGTGTGGTGCTTAAAAGAATGTAAAAGAATGACAAATATAATAGGAAAAATCCTGCAGAAGAATAATTAGATATCAAATATCCTATTTCAGTTAAACTAATTATAATCTGCCTTTAGGCAGGAATTTAATTGCACCAGCAATATTAATTCCAAATCTTAGAACATTAAAAGTGGTTTCAAGTAAGCAACCTATGTCAAATTCCCAAAGTGTTCTGGGATTTACTTCTATTGTGCCATAAAGGTCAAGCAATTTAATGCAACTTCACAGTTAATTTGCACCATTGTCCAGTGCTGCGTTTTACGTGGAAGAATGTGGCCGTTGCTCAGTGCGGGCAGCTTTCAGCAGCCTGGGTGTGAGTTACACTGCAGTCAGCATTCTGGCCTCACATGGTATACTGCCTTTATATGGAGGGAGTTATATTCTTGGGAGAGCATATCAATTCCAAGTCAATTCTTTGAATGTCTCCCCCTGCTCCTGTCACGTCATTGGCGGCAGCTGGCTTTGTGCGGAAATCACATGAAGCTATTAATCTTTTAGCAGATCATATTCCAGTGAGCCAATAGCCATGATGCCCATAGAAATACTGAGCACTGATTATTACTCAGTCTGCTCATCTTTAGTTTAAATTAGCAGATTTTAATGAGAAACCCACAAATGTAAAGGTTGTGATTATTAAAAAGAGAACCTGATGTTTTGTGAACACCTGTTTGATTGTAAGATCCAAATAAAAAGCATCATTTTGATGATCATACTCATTGTAGATGCCTACAATTGCAAAACACAACTGTACATTTTGATTTAAAAAAAAATGGTTATAAGCAAAACTTATAAGTTGCGTCCCAAATGACGTACTATACACTATGCACTTATACACTATGTACTTGTGCACTATGCAATCATCCATGTAGTGCGTGAATTGTATAAGGTTATTTTGTCATTTAACAACGGTGTCCGATCCTCCCTTCCCCTCCACTACGTAATTAAAGCTGCGACAGTTGAGTGCATGTCCAACATTCCACACTTCGTTTTTTCCGTTAATTTAGTGCATCATCTGGGTATTTAAAGTGCACTTTTTCTTTTTGGAATTTTCTGTGTGAACGCACTACTCGCACTATTTATACTTAAAAACGTCATAGAATAGTGCACAAGTATGCGAATTGGGACGCACCTATAGTCTCTTAGACTATAATCTGACCCATGGCAGACAACTTTGTCTTAATATGCACAGATTTAGAAAAAATTAGTGTGAAAACTGATATCAAATCAATCAAAAAGTAATTTGTTTGATCAACTAATGGCAGACAGGGGTCTGTTCAGGAAACCTGTTTGAAACTAGTGTGTACAGAAATGACACACTTCACCTTTAACTAAAATAATCTCTTTACAAATTCCAGATTACAGGGAGGCCTTCGGACTTTTCGACAGAGTTGGTGACAGCAAAGTAGCCTACAACCAGATTGCAGATATCATGCGTGCACTTGGACAGAACCCAACCAACAAAGAGGTTTCAAAGATCCTGGGCAATCCCACCGCTGATGGTAAGTGGATTTTTTTTTTCTTTCACTTTTTTCCTTTTAATTAGCTACTCTGAAAGTACCTCAACATTAGCACTGTCAGGAGCTTTCACCCTGACATATTTCAGATGCCTGTTTGTTCAACTGTAATTGGCAGAAGGTTGGTGTCATGAGTCATGACAGGTGCTTGCAGTGCTTTATGTTTCACTACATCTGCCCTCTATGACCCCTCCACTCACCCTGTTACAGACATGGCAAACAAGAGGGTCGACTTTGAGGGTTTCCTGCCCATGCTGCAGTTTGTGATCAACAGCCCAAACAAGGCAACATACGATGACTACGTTGAGGGTCTGCGTGTATTCGATAAGGAGGGCAACGGAACAGTAATGGGTGCTGAGCTGCGTATCGTCTTGTCAACACTGGGTAAGTGGACAAAATGAACAAGTCGATGGGATTTACAACTGCAAGTCCATTTTCACATCAATAATGAAAGTGGATTCTTTTGAAACAACAAATGTGATGACCTGCTCCATCATTTTGAGTCTTTTTTTATTTTTACCTAGAAACATTGAATGAACTGAATGTAAAAGCAAAGTCTATATATATATATACATATATAGTTCTTCGATTAAAAACAATAGTCATTAAGGGGTAAAAAGAAATATGATTTCAGTTTACATCTTATGTTTTATATATAATTAAATAATTTTAAGTCATCCTGTTGCCACCTTGGGGTTTGCTGAGGCCCCTTAGTTGATAT